>NC_054707.1:43582914-43732914 GCF_016097555.1 Gigantopelta aegis | reverse complement strand
TCTTGGATCCGTCTCGGGACAGTTTTGTTCTTTTATGTTGGTGTTATGAATGAACACAATAAATGACATACAGACCACACACAGGTCCAAACCACGATTCATCGCCAGCTATGCAGACGATACACGTCATCGGCGTCCATGGAATTCTCCGTTACGTGGCGAGGCGGAAGTCACAAGGTACACAGGAAGTGATGACGTAGTCAGAACAAAACGTGCATGCAGCACTCCCATGCATGGAGACCCAGTTGGTGTTACCTCCCCTTAGAAACGTCTGCATTTAGCACCAAGCACACGCATGACCTGTTATTGTAGGAGTATATTTCTTGCCTTATAACGGAAACAAAACGACGACAAAATACTATGGACATGAAAACCAGAAAAAAAGTTCACACGAATTTTGGGTGGATGTTTCAGTATTTTGTAGTCCTCACATGGAATGGAAAGAATACGTAGCTGGCCACAAGTACGTGCTAGGCATCAATGATGTAGTTTGCATAAATTTCTTATTTTTGTCTTCTTAAAATGGTAATTTGTAAAAAAATAAAAAAAAGAGGTAATTTCGACTCTTATTATCATATTTTAGTGCTTATACCTAATTAAGGTCAAGCATGTTGTCCTGGGCACACACCTGAAATATCTGAGCTGTCTGTTCAGGATTACGAGAGAAGACGACCAGTGTATTGGCCTTATATCTCCCTGTTAAAACTCGCTCTGGGTGTGAGCCGGTAAAGGGATGCGAACTCGGTATTGTCCAGCCCTAAGATCAATGGTTTAGTCACTATCACCACTATCGGTTTGGTTTAGGCTGTACAATCGGTAATTTAAGAGACGACACTATTCTTTTCTTACAAGGCAGATTCCAAAGAGAGAAAAAAAATATTATGAAGTCATATCCCAGTAGTCTAGATTCCAAGGAAAACCTAAGGCAAAGTTTAGCATCTTGCGCTCATGGATTAAATGATAGTCTTAAGTTCTTAAAAAGGTAAGTCAGTGGTATGTATCAAGGTCAAGGTCAATTATTAAACCGAATATTCTGATAGGCTGTTGTTATGAGATTTTTACTTTCGTCAACAGAGAACGTGAGAGGTCCAAGCATGTCTGCTCTGGGCACAAGCTACGGTATCTCGCCCGCTTACCAAATGTCTACTTATGCAACAGGTGTCATCATTACCCCCCCCCCCCCCCTCCAATAACACCAGTAGCTAACTGACTGCTTGTTGCACAGGTGAGGGTAGCGCTTCGGAGGCAGTGGGAACGCATCCGCCAGCACCGTTTCATGCACAACAATAGTCTGCGCAGGATGAGTCGCTCACTGAGCCTTTTCACGTCAGTGAGTGAGGTTTCACACGCGCCCACAAGCCAGGTGTACACGTTCCGGTCCAACGTGAGTTCTCAGGTACTCTCTATAGTGAACGCTTCTCACACGCCCAGCTTACTCTCGGTAGTGAACGCTTCTCACATTGCCTGGTTGCAAACACAAATTTGGGGGAGGGGGTGGGGGGGAGGGGGGGCGGGAGTAAAGGAAAAAAATTGTTGTTTCAGTGTCTCACAATGAAAAATCCTTATGTGGGGCTTGGATTTTTTTTTTTTTTTTTTTTTTTTTTTTTTTCTACAGCACTTTGAAGTTAGGAGTTTAAAACCTACCCAAGACCCACTAAAATATGTGGTAGGGCTAACACATTTACGTTTTTGGTAACTTGTAGACTTTCTATGTCACTGAAAATTGGCATGAAATTATAAAAATAATCGCCCCTTTACTTGTGTCTGTGGAAGGACGTGATGTGACGGTGATAACATTCTACCAGTGTTCTTTATTATAAAATAAAATGTGTTAGTTCTTTATATTCGTGCATGAAAAGGTTGAATACAATTAACATGAAAGTATATTGTCGCTTTCAGGATTCTAACCCATATCACTACAGATATAATTACCAAATCATTAGTATCTTTAATGGGCATATTTCAAAAGAGGTCAACATCAGGCTCCAAAATTCAAATTAGCAGCTAAAACTGGACTTTGCCTTCAATAATTTCGCCCTTTTTAAGCTACATGTATTATAAGCATTAGGAATACCAGAAGCTCATGGTGTACAATCATTAATATTCTAAGCAAGAAAATGTAATTAATATCCAGTTTGATTCATTGAAAGTGTTGTTAGCAGGAGGCATGTTTAAATGTCTGTCAGGAATGCCCCTTCAAAAGTCATGACTGTCATTTCTTAAAGTGCCTATAGAAGATAATGGGTTAATCAAAGAAGTAATTTTGTTATTCTAGATTGCAAACATGTTTTTTAGTTATGAAAAAAAAGCGCATTAGTTGATCAAAGTTCCCTCTTATACTTTTGATAGAATGTTGCATTGATTCTGTTAAGTTGGCATCTTTGATTTCTATCAATGTCCGACACCAAACCTATCTAAAGGTCACTTAGTCAAATTTGGTTAATTAAGGAATTTGTAATGTATGGTATATGCAGCTCCTCCTGCCTCATATAAAACCATATTTCTTTACTTCTTAATGTGGATTACTTAAAACAAATACAAGGGCAAAGATTCAACTTCTATCCGACACCAAAACGAATATTTTGAAATATGCCCTAATAGAGATAAATAAAACTTTATTACAGTTTCATTTGTTTTTGATGAGTTAGAATAATTGAGCTGACCACCAAACAATATTTTCGTTTTCAAAATGGAAACCATCTTGGATTTGATCATGATAACATCACCACATCAAGTTCTTCCATAGACAGCAGTAAAGGCTAATTATTTTTGTAACTTCTTGCCAATTTTCATTGACATAGATTGACTACAAGTGACCAAAACCTTAAATGTGTTAGCCCTACCTCGTATCCCAGTGAATTTTAGATAGGTTTTGAAGCCCTGATGTCAGAGTACTGTGAAGACAATTCCCCAAGCCCCAGACATGGGAACTGTGCTTTTTGGGACACTGTGGGGTGTACTGATTCAGAAAAATCAAGAATAATTGTCCATTAAGTTTCGCTCAAAGTATGTTCATTTTGAAATGCTACAACCAGACTAACACGGCTCACTCAACCTAGAGCTTCTCAGCTTAGTTTTGGTTTTACTTTTAACACTGGGATTTACGGCTGCATGTTCTTGTATTATGCCCAAACGTATAATTTCGTTCAAGTGATTTACAGTCCGTTTGTGCGTCAAAAGGGGACCGATGAACTGACGTGTGATGTGATAACGAATGACGTTAAGATTCCTTTAAAAGCGTATTATTAAATTTTAAATTCTTACTAACTCCCAAAATAATTTTTACTTCAAAAAATCTCTGTGCAAATAATTTAAAATATGGGGGGGGGGGGGGGGTCTTAAATTACATTTGTGCTATCAAATTTTAAATACGTTAAATATATCCTTTTTAAATAGAGAGATGAAGGCATCTAATAGAACAGCCTTTAACGCAATTCCACGTGCAGTTCTACTACTGTGTTATTGATTACTAGAAGCAATCCGGGTGAAACTGCATAGCTTGGCTGTTTGCACCCCCGTTCACAAAATAGCTGCCTAGGATTGCGCTCGCTTGATGCCTGGTCGGTTCGGGGTCGATCCTCGTGAGTGGGCTCATTTGTTTTATTTCTCGCTCCAGCCATTGCACCACGACCAGTACATCAAATGTTGTGGTATGTGCTATCCTTTCTATGGGATGGTGCATATAAAACATCCCTTGCTGTTAATCGAAAAGAGTAGTCCATGATGTGGCGACAGCGGGTTTCCTACCTCAATATTTGTGTGGTCCTTAACTATATGTCGACGCCATATAACCGTAAATAAAACGTGTTTCATTTCCTTTCTTCTTTCCTACCAATATTTTACAATATGAGTATTTTTTTTATAAATAATAAGAGAAAACTTAATAATTGTAACTTATTTTAACCTTCCTAGCAAATAGGGTAAATAAGCGGAAGAAAGGTTAAGATGATGTAATGGTTTTCGCGGGGGGGGGGGGGGGGGGGGTTCTGTACGTCATTTAGAACATAATTAGAATAGTTAAAATAGAAAAAAAAAGTAAGGAAGTGAGCGCTCAATTGATATCAAAACGTGTGCTATTAATCAAATGGTTCTTGTTCACTGGTTTTAACGTTGTTCGTAGAGAGTTGCATACCAATTCATCGGTTCCCTGTTGACGCAAATGGACTATGTCGCTATTTTATTTAAGTGGTTTATCGCATTTTGTATTAGACGCTGCATGATAGAAGCTGGGTTCGTGTCGCGGTACTGCCTTTCCGCATTGTATCACCATTTACTAATGCAAAAACAACTAATTTTAATAATCTTGTCTTACGTTGATGCCAACGGTTATCAACAAGTGCTTTATTAAACCATTTATGTCTGTTGTCATGTTTAACGATACAGCAGTATAGAGTCTAGCTATAGCTTCTGAATGATGAATGGCAAAAAAGTGTAACGAAGAACGGGTCATCTATTGTAAGTGATTAAATAATAAAACTATTCTAAATAAAGCAGCTTCAATATACCTTATAGTCGGACAGCCCGAGTAATTGAGGTGCGTGTGCCCAGAGTAGCGTGCTTGAATCTTGATTAACAGTAAGTATGAAAATATACTAATCAACACAAGAAACACGAACATTTTAATATGTGTTTTTGCATGATAAAATTAATTAGGTAAATAGTAAAAATAGCCCAAGCGCTTTCAATTATTCTCAATATATTCAGGGTCGGAATTCAGTTCATAGACTCAGTTTTTCGCCTCTTAGTTTGTAGAGTGACATTGGTATTAAAAAATAGTAACTCATGTGGAGGCAGATGGCTTCTTTTTTACGCTCTAGAACACGATTTTTAATTTCTGCACTTAAGAAACATAACGGATGATGATTTACAATTTGCTAAATGTATCATTTAAAAAATTAAACAATAATTCATTTCCGTTATGTTTTTATTTTATTTTGGGAATGGTTGGGAAATTGCTTGGTTGGTTTTGCTGTTTTGATTGTTCGGGGTTAGTTTTGGCGTTTATTTTGTTTGTTTTTTGTTTGCTTGGGTGGGTGTTTTGTGTGTTTTGAAAATTGTACTGCATTAGTGTTCTCTGTGTAGTGCTTAACGTATAAATTGCACAGGTTAGTACGAGCACACACGTGTGTGTGTGTGCGTGTGTGTATGTGCGCGCGCGCGCGTGCGTGTGTCAATATGTGACCACTGATTGCATGTTTATTTTAAACTCATTTTTGTGGTGTTTTGCCTGCAATTAAATTGGTAGACATTATTGCTTTCTATTACATTAACATTGCTGTGCTGTTATAATGTATCGCAAAGGTGGGTGTATTCTACTTAAACCTTAATGTACTATTTAAAAAAAAAAATACATTTTTAAAATTTGAAAACGAATTGTTTTATCTTTACTATCAGTGTATGAAACTGTGTCATATTATATTATATTACGTTCATTGTCGTGATATATAAATATACCAGTATTGTAAAACACATTCATTAGAGAGGTAATATTTTCATAAAGTTCGAACATTCCATTCGTATGATATTCATGTAAAACTCGTAATATAAATGCTTGAAATACAGTGTATGTTATTAAACGGAATGAATCAGTAGTAAACTAAAATAAATGTATTTTCTTTTATAGATATGTAGAAATTGTTAGATTTATACAATAGGCAACGCTCTTCCGAATTGGATTCCAGAAGGCGTAACTCGTAAATTGTTCATTGTTCTCTATAAATGCAAACCATTATGTTTTCAAACATTTCAGGGTCGTACCCAGGCAACAATAACATGCCGGGGGGGGGGGGGGGGGGGGGGGGCAGCAAAGAAAAGTATTTGGGTACTTTAACGTGCATGTTCCTTTTCATTAAAAAATGGCATATCAAAACTGGAAGGTCACTTTTCATACACTTCTTCCCACACCCCTCTTTTTACGACCCTGTAAGCAAACCTAAAATCGATCAGTATTTATAGCCTACATTTCCATCATAATGACAACTGTATTCGGGGTTTTTTCCAGAAGCACAACCAGCTTGTATCGACCGTGCAGAATGGGCACGTGCAACCGCTACTCCGATACCCGCTCACGAAGCGAACGAGCGCCAGCGCCAGCATCCGACGTCAGATCTACTGGGACGACACCATCGACGACACCACGGTGTGCCAGGCGGCGCGAAGTGACCTTGTTTCAGAACAGCAGATATAAAACATATTAGTGCACTTTGGCCTTAGACCATTGGCGCCTGTGTCTAAGTGTAGGCCAAGGACGCCTGTGTTTAAGTGTAGGCCATTGGCGCCTGTGTCTAAATGTAGGTCAGAGACGCATGTGTCTAAGTGTAGGCCACATATGCCTGTGTCTAAGTGTAAGCCAGAGACGCCTGTGTCCACGTGTAGGTCAATGGCGCCTGTGTCTAAGTGTAGGCCAGAGACGCATGTGTGTAAGTGTTGGTCAAAGGCGCATGTGTCCAAGTGTAGGCCAAAGGCGCCTGTGTCCAAGTGTAGGCCAGAGACGCCTATCAAAGTAGGTTAATTAAAACGCCTGTTTGTCGGCCTGGGCCAGGGTAAGTTGGGTTAAAGTACGCATTCAGCATTAGCCTTGATTGTGAACAAGAAATGTAAAACATGTGAGGACTCTGGTTTTAGATCATATGAAGCCTGTTTTTTGCGAGTGAAGGTCAGTGAAAAACATCATATGACATTAACGCCTGTTTGTCGGTTTGAATCAGTGATGCTTTTATTGGTGTAAGTCGGTGCACGCAAATCTGCATTCAGCTTTAGCATTGTTTATGAAGGACCATTGTAAGAAAATTGTGGAGGCGTAGCACTACTGGAACGCCAGTCATCAAGAGTGCAACATCAGATTTCGATCAGTTCTACCCTGGTGTTGTTGGAACTCCACGTCATCTTTCAGTGATTTCGAGCGGCTACAGGTCAGTGGCAGGTTACGACGTTCAGTGATCGGTACAAACCTGTAAACGCAGTTAATGTTAATAATCAAAGAGGAATAAAATGGCATCAGTTGTTTCCATGGTGATATACTAGTATTGTAGCTGAATTAAGTAAAGTTGTTATATTGTTTTGTAAATTCTGTTGCTTTCATCTGTGGTCTAACGTTAACAGCGTGATCATGACAGTACACCGGGGCTGTTTCAAATGAGGACATGGGTGTGTGGATGAGGGACAGATGATTAGTTTTTTAAACAAGGTAATCGTAAACAGCCTGTTGCGTTGTTGCATCACGGTTATCGACATTACATGTAGCGTGTTTGTGGCAACGCCAGCGGTATCGTCTGGGCCCGTACCCAGTCTAAATTAACTAGTAAAACAAGAATCGGGACACAAATGATATTTTAAAACTGCCATCCCCCTTCCTTCCGTTACGTATGACCCTGTTGACAGTGCGGGATTGGTGTCCGGTTGTTTATGTTAAGGCGGTTTCCGTATAATCTGTAAGTAAAGTAAAGTTTATTTTGTTTAACGACGCCACTAGAGGAAATTGATTTTTTATCTTATCATCGGCTATTGGACGTCAAACATATGGTCATTCTGACAGGTTTTTTTAGAGGAAACCCGCTGTCGCCACATAGGCTACTCTTTTACGACATGTAGCAAGAGATCTTTTATTTGCGCTTCCCACAGGCAGGATAGCACATGGCCTTTGTTAAACCAGTTATGGATCACTGGTCGGTGCAAGTGGTTTACACCTACCCATTGAGCCTTGCAGAGCACTCACTCAGGGTTTGGAGTCGGTATCTGGATTAAAAATCCCATGCCTCAACTGGGATCCGAACCCAGTACCTACCAGCCTGTAGACCAATGGCAAAACCACGACGCCGCCGAGGCCGGCAATCTGTAAGAAGTCGTCAAGTGACAGAGGCTGAACTAGACGAGGACATCTTTAACGGGAACACAACTCGGGCCAGTGTTCCACAATTGTACGGTCCTGTCTGTGGTATGGTTAGGTTTATATGAAAGAGGCCCTGTTGTTAATCGAAATGAGTAGCCCGTGGCGTGTCGTTGTGTGGCGACAGCGGGTTTCCTCTTTCATTATATGTGTGGTCCTTAGCTGTATATCCGACGTCATATAGCCGTAATTAATGTGTAGACTGCCCCCCCCCCCCCCACCCCCACCCCCACCCCCACCCCCGGATTGTCGCATAATCGTAGCCGTTGCCACAAAAATATTACATGTAATTATTAGTCTTTAACAGACTAACTTTTAATAACATAATTTAATATCATTATAATAATGAATATCTTTCATAATGTAAAAATCGGTTTCGGAATATAAGTAATGTTTATATGTATGAAGTTATGAAGTTCTGTGTTTTAATATGCATTTATTTTTCTTTCCATGTCGAAATTGTTTTAACATCAGTTGGCACCACAGTTCATACATCTCAACCTTCTTTCTCCAATCTGTCTCTCTCTTTCGTTTTATGTCTCTCCCTGTCTCTGTGTGCCGGTCTCTCTCACCCATCTCGCCTGTGTATATCCCCCCTCTGTCTCTGTCTCTGTGTATATGTATGTAACTTCGTTTCCCTCTTTTATTGATTTTCGTTGACTGTGATCCGAAATGCCAATATATATGTAGTCCACTGAATTGCTCAATGCATTTGTATTTACTCGTTGATCATTTTCCAAGTGCTATGTACATTCTGTCTAGAACTCACATGTAAGTGTACGGTTTGTCCCAAACGGTGATATATTGAACTTACTGATACGTGTTGTAATTTTTGTTAATCTATTCACTCTCACGTGTACTACATTCCTATGTAAGCAAGTATGGTGATATTTGTATATCCTTGTCAAACTAAATGTATGTTGTCCGTTTAAAAGCAAGGATTAAACTACCATGTTTTGTTATGTACAGATTATCAGTTTACGGTGAGACAAGCAAACGCTGGATTTACTTTGGACCCTGTGTACAAAGATGATCATTGCACAGTGGTCAAGTACAGATCTTTGGTCGTATAGTGCTTACCTTACCGGACTTCGCATCCCGGAGTTCGATTCCACAGGCCCGTAGGAACAGTATCGGTGGGTGGGGCATAATTTCTAGTGCGGGGGTGGTAAACCAGATTTGTATCTTTATTTATATAGAATAGGTGGAACTTATATTTTCGTCCTCAAGTGGGTACAGTCCCTCTCCACCCCCCATCCCACCCCCCACCCCCCACCCGTTCCTACAGGCCTGTCTCCTCTCAGCTTAAAATGTACAGCCACTACACCAACATATCTCTCACTAACCACAAACAACCACAAACAACCACAGACAAACACCCAGATAGCCACGTGTGTTCACAACAGTGAACTAGAAAAGTTGACAATAAGTTCAAAAATGAAGGTACGGAGTGAATCCTCATCAGTGATGTCAATATAGGTTGCTAGACTGGAAACATACCTTGCTATCCAGTGGTTGGTAGACTGGAAACATACCTTGCTATCCAGTGGTCGGTAGACTGGAAAAATACCTTGCTATCCAGAGGTCGGTAGACTGAAAACATACCTTGCTATCCAGTGGTCGGTAGACTGGAAACATATCTTGCTATCCAGTGGTTAGTAGACGTAAGGAAGATTGTTTTTTCTCCAGAAAAATTGGTGATACTTTACTCGCCAATAAAGCAATAAAACAATTATCATTATCATTATCTAGCATATTCATTCCTCGGCACAAGCCTGATTCCAAAAGACGTTATTATAGAGTTGTGAGGGTATTTAGTCATGACTCACTGTCAGGTGCTTTGTCTACAAATGAGAGCTTATTTTGTAGGAGGACTGCTACTTTATCACCGGCCTCGGTGGCGCAGTGGTTAAGCCATCGGACTACATGCTGGTAGGTACAGGGTTCGCAGCCCGGTACCAGCTCCAACCCAGACTGAGTTCTTAAGGACTCAGTGGGTAGGTGTAAGGCCACTACACCCTCTTTTCTCCCATTAACCACTAACCAACTAACAACTAACCCACTGCCCTAGACAGACAGCCCAGATAGCTGAGATGTGTGCCCAGGACAGCGTGCTTGAACCTTAATTGGATATAAGCCCGAAAATAAGTTGAAATGAAATGCCACTTTCTTATTGTTGTTGAACGTGTATATGTGACATTGATCGGTAATGCCACTTTATCTTATTGTTGTTGAACGTGTATGTGTGACATTGATCGGTAATGCCACTTTATCTTATTGTTGTTGAACGTGTATGTGTGACATTGATCGGTAATGTTTATAGACAGAGAGTTGTTATTCAAAATGGTTGTTATACCAGGTTTTACTGTTAAAGAATGCACAAATACATTCAGATATTCTAATGTGTCATTTTATATTACTGCATTCATCCGTCCTAGCATAATTTAAATATAAATTCTTTAAAAATACACTTACGTTTTATAAATAAAGATTAGTATCAGAATGGGTTTCTTTAACGCTACAGTTATGTATTGGGAATAATACATATTTTACGCAAGAGTCTGTCGCCCTTGACATAAATTCGCTTGGATTTAATATTTAATGCGCAATAATCACCAACATTATACGTCAGGTATTCCTCGACACAAAATGTATTTTGAAATGAGTAAATTCTTACGTTCGTGATCAGTCCAAGAGTCCCGAGGTGTCTACAATTCCCACTTCAACAGAGTGTATTTCTAAAAGAAAAAATGAAAAAGAGGAATCCACCTACAAAACTCGGGATCATCTACATTTCGACATGTCAAAGAGGCAAATAAAACTAAATATCTTGAACATTAGAACAACTCTGTCATGGCGAAAGCAAGTCGACATTGGGTAGGCTGACTGAGATCGAGGGCGAAAAGCAAATTTTTTAGGGGGTTCGGGTGTATGACCCCCCCCCCCCCCCCTCCCCCTCCTCTAAAATTAGCCATGCTTCCTGCAAGAGAAGAATGCAGCTTTAAAACTCGTTTCGTTTGTTAACTGCATTAGAACATTTATTTTAGTGATAGTTTCTCCGTCCAGTCAAAGTGGTCATTGTTTTGGGGACTTTTATCATGTTTTTATTCACATAAATTTTAACAAAGTTTTTTTGTTGTTAATGTACTGTTACTATTCCAGATCGAAAACTGAACAAATCTGTAGAGTGTAGCAAGAACGTTATGGTAGATTCCGCCATATCAAGCAAGCAAATCCATATTCAAAAGTGTTAACTAGTAATATTCACTCAACATTAGTTCAATTAGCGACTTGAATTTGTGGAATTTTGTATTGACCAATCGCAGCCACGTACATGACACATAACACATGATTCATTATGGCGGAATTTGAATTGACCAATCGCAGCTAAGCATATATCACTTACCATCAGATTCACTGAATGGACCAATCACATCCATATTTATATGTTATTGTTCAGACTGAAATCTATGTTCTTAGTGTTATTGTCCACTACAAAACGTGGATACTGTGAATCCGAAGAAAAAAAAATGTATATATGTTTGTTTTGTTCTTGTGCGAAGTAAATACTGCAGTTTGTTTTGTACAGTTTCGAGTCATTGGAACGAATACCTATACTGAAGATGGTTACGTATAATGTTGTTGCTATGTATACAATAAATAAATAAAAATAAACTTCTATTTGTTTCTTTTGTTTGTTTTCATTTGTTGCCACCATCTTTTCTTTAATTTTTTTCTGGTAAATAAAATGTGTTGAGTGCGTCGTTAAATAAAAAATTTCCTTCCTTCTTCTTTTATATATATATAGATAAAGATTATTATACGAGCTTGTGTGTCGTACATATTTTACGAAACGAGTGTCAGGATTATTTTATTGCCCAATCGAGAGCGAAGGTAATGCATGAATCCTGACACGAGTTTCGTAAAATCAGTACGATTCACACGTGAGTGTAATAATTTCTTTATTATCTACATTATCCAAACTATTATTTTTATGAATAACAAGCTAGGGCCATGTCAAAACGTTTCAAACGTAACTAAAGAGAGATGACGAAACGACGTCATTTTGATAAGCGTTTACACAGATGAGATTGGGGAGGCCGCATTAAGTTATGACATCGCTTCACAAAATTACGTCATTCGTTGTGCACGTGAAATCATTATGACACGTGTGGGTCATACTGGTTATATTTGAACTATGTGGATAATAAACAGAGATTATTATACGAGCTTGTGTGTCGTACTGATTTTACGAAACGAGTGTCAGGATTATTGTATTAGCCGAGCGAGAGCGAGGGTAGGCCTAATACATGAATCCAGACTCGAGTTCCAAATATTATTTTCATGAATAACAAGTTAGGACCATGTCAAAACGTTTGACACCCAATAGCCGATGTAATATTCGTGCCGGGGTGTAGTTAAACATTTATTCATTCAACCGCTTAATTTTTGCATATATCATAGTATGACACCCAATAGCCGGCAATATTTTTAGTGCTATGGTGTCGTTAAATATTCATTTATTCAGTATTCACACTCTGTTGGAAGCGCAACTAAAAGATCATTTGCTGCTAATCGGAAAGAGTAGCCCATGTAGTGGCGACAGCGGGTTTCCTCTCAAAATCTGTGTGGTCCTTAACTATATGTCTGACGCCATATAACCGTAAATAAAATGTGTTGAGTGCGTCGTTAAATAAAACATTTCTTTCTTATTCACACATAGGATAGCACGAACGACGATCTTTGATATTCCAGTCGTTGAACATTGCCAGTGGCTGCAGCAAAATGGTACTTGAGCAACCAAGACTTAACTGAATAACCGAAAACGAGCTCGAGTGTACTTCACGATGTCGTTCGTATCAATCTAGCGGTGCTGGAAAATAGCGCACAAAAATTGCAAAACGTGAAATCAAAAGAGAAAGCCTAATCAAGCGTGTCGCGTTCAGATGGAAATCGATAATCGTCTCAGCTCCCAACTCGATTCCCAGTTACGAGATTACTTGTTGGATCACGGCGGTGATTTCTGGTGAAAACTCATTTACAGCTATAGACACCCGCATTTCCTTGCGATTGTTCATAGCGTTCAGTTGCCAGCCACTGGACTTCGTACGAGTGTTCATAGCGCTGAGTTGCCAGCCACTGGACTTCGTACGAGTGTTCATAGCGCTGAGTTGCCAGCCACTGGACTTCGTACGAGTGTTCATAGCGCTGAGTTGCCAGCCACTGGACTTCGTACGAGTGTTCATAGCGCTGAGTTGCCAGCCACTGGACCTGTGGTTGGGTGCGCAATTATTAATTCGCTTTTCAACTTGGGGGCAACGTATCTTCTGGCCACATCAAGTTGACAATTGGGGGTTTAATTGTTTGGGATTATGGAATGTCCCGTACTCTGACTGAAATCAAATTTTTACAGGGTTCCAGTGACCTCATTGCACACTTCATGCATGGCCAGGTTTCATTTCCATAGTTAATGTACAATACTGGCAAGGTTATTAAATGGTTTCATTCATTCTTTATTATCCAAAGCCATCCTGGCTATAGGCGCGACATAAACATCAATATTATTATCATAGTAACAGTTGTGCATATATACATAGTGTGATATTTAACAATCAAAATTACATGAATAGAGTATATAAAATGTCAATAGGAGGGTAAACATAATATATTAATTTTTAATGAACATTTCCCTTCTTAGAAAAGCCTTGTATAAATATTTTCCAAGATTGTTTAAAGTTTTTATATTTTCCGAGTTCAATAGTTTGATTAACTTAAACACGGAAGGTCTGACGTAGAAGTATTTCTTTATGTAATTTATTCTTAGATCATGGTAAAAAGGACAACTCAGAATAAAATGGAATTCGACTTCGATTGTTTCATTATCACATAGTGTACATAATCTGTTTTCTCTTGGGGTATTTTGGCGTCTCCCGACTTCAATACAAAGGCAATGGTCAGATAATCGTATTTTGGTAATCAGTTTGCTGTATACAAATTCAAGGCGTTTTTTTAGATAGTTCTTAAATGGAAAACGTAATGGTTGTAAATATTACATCAGTGTTTATGAAACGTCAACATTTTTATAACATTTTATAAATTAAAAAAAGAAGTTTGTTTTGTTTAACGACACCACTAGAGCACATTGATTAATTAATCATCGACTATTGTATGTCAAACATTTGGTAATTTTGATTCGTAGTCAACAGAGCAAACTCGCTATATTTTTCCTAATGCACCAAGGGATTTGTTATATGCACTTTCCCACAGACAGGAAAGCAAATACTACGGCCCTTGACCATTTGTGATGCACAGATCCACTGAGGTGGTTCGATCCTGGGACACAAGCACCTCACGCGAGCATTCATCCGTTTGAGCTAAATCCCACCCCATCATTTTATCACTACCACCACCACCACCATCATCATCATCATTAGTCATCATCATCACCGCCATAATCATTACTATCGCAATCATCATTTTTACTGATCACTTAGTCTGCAAAACAGAAGATGGGCACAAGTCGAGTGGATATCGGAAATCAATGGCAAATAATTACGATGTAACACGAACACGAATAGGTTTATTTGGATTGCCGATCCATTTTACAGCGCTTCATACCAAAATACATTACAATATACATCTAATTAATAAATAGTAATGATAATAGTGTCAAAGTAAGTAATACAAACTAAATGACAACTCTTAGAGACGGAGAGAGAGAGAGAGAGAGAGAGAGAGAGAGAGAGAGAGAGAGAGAGAGAGAGAGAGAGAGAGAGAGAGAGAGAGAGAGAGCTATAGGAGACAGACAGTGCCTTTGAAGTAAGAAGAGAGACATATATTAAACATGCTGCAGACACACATTCTAGGAATATTTCATATACACCATGGGCGGATCCAGGAAATATTTTTAGGGGGGGGGGGACCAAAAAAGAAGGGCA
The DNA here is from genome assembly GCF_016097555.1 of Gigantopelta aegis. NCBI lineage: Eukaryota > Metazoa > Mollusca > Gastropoda > Neomphalida > Peltospiridae > Gigantopelta > Gigantopelta aegis. The sequence goes on along the minus strand of NC_054707.1, from coordinate 43,718,091 downwards.
CATTGACTCGTCAAAAGGGCACCTTACTACAAGTTTTGATATTTACAATTAATATGAATTCCTACAGTTCTACGTCATAATATACTAGCAATAATGAAGTAAATTGGCGTCACTCGCGTTAGAACCTCAATGGGGCCCCATTGAGACTCAATAACACAGACACATATCTGCAAGCTTGCGCATGTACACGAAAATCTTGATTTCATTTATCTACAATATAATTATTGTTTACTTAAAAAAAAAAAAAATTCTACAAACAAAAAGGGCACTTGGACATTTTGAGGGCACTTGAACAATTTTTTTGGGGGGACGCGTCCCCCTGGTCCCCCCCCCCCTTGGATCCGCCCATGTACACTATAAAAAAATTACAGCTTTCGATTCTGTCTTGTAGTTGGTCTTTAACAGACGGTTTTTGTTTGTTCGTTTGTTCGTTTTTGTTTTGTTATTATTATTGTTGTTGTTACTTTCGAGTAGCCAGCATGCAGCACTAAAAACCTTCCTACGCGCGACTGTCATTATTCTCAAGTGACATAATGCAAATCTATCGCTGCCGTTTCCAGCCGTAATGCATCATCATGACAGCCGCCTTCTTCAAACTATCATCTTTCAGTCCACAGTAACTCTTAGCTTGTCGTAAAGGAACGCAGATCTCTTACAAAATTTAATAGTTAGCGTAGTTTCATCTAAAGGTTAGTTTCTTGCTTGAAACAGTAAAAACACATTTACATTAAAGCGATCACATTTATGTCTGAGTGTATAATCAACTACGGATTATTTCAATACTCCACAACCTAAAACTTTCAAATCGTAGCTGCCACTAGCGTAGCTAGGAAGGAGGCCATGGGGGCATACCCCCTCCCAATATAAACACATACACCTCCCTCCCCCTTCCCACGTCTCCTTTTGTGTTTGTCTTTTGCCCCATAACACGACTTATAAAACAGTGTGGGTGTCCACCGCCCCCTCACCAATATAAAATCCAGTGATGTTTGTTGACTAGTAAATACTTATGTTCGTGGTTAATGAAATGTTCCGAATAGTCACACGAAGCGATCTTAGTGCAAAGATCACCTCCAGTGAATAAGGTAGTTAGGCAATTAAGGTGTTATTAGGGCTAAGATTGTTTCGTAGAACGGAGCTCAGGGCCCCGTTCCACGAAAGAATTGTAGCTAAGGTTAATTGTAGTGACTTACAGTGAATTTTACAACTGGCCCGTAAACTTTACAGCCGTTCCACAAAGCAACTTTAGGGTAGTCGTAAGTGCCCCTTTAATGATTAAAATATTCTTTACGAAGAAGTACGAATTAGTTAAATAATGAATTGGTTACCGACTTTTCGGAACATCTTAGATGTATTCATTGGTATCGGACATCCATGAAGTAACTTTGTCAGTTTATTACATTTTGCATAGCGATAATTGCCGAATGCATAAGACATGAGAGTTATCTCCAGTATTTTCGTGTAAAAGTCGTATGGCCTAGAATGTTTTTTAATCGAACGCCGCGTTTTATAAAAGTTATTTGCTATATATTAGATTCACTTTTATACAAAAAGTTAGTATCCTTCTTAGAAAATGACAAAATCATCGTTTAACTGCCATTTGACAGCTACGTTAGTGGCTTACAACTGCCTTGTACCTATTGTAAATTTTCACAGTCAATTGTATTTTCATATTCGCATGTTGTATGTAAAACAAAATACTGGTTAAGACCATTTGTTTGGAAATTAATACAATTACTGTCTGTTCGAATAGAAAACAACTTTATAACATTGGAAAATATTTGAAATGTGTATTGCATTTAAGATCGCAACATGCATACATGTAACTGTCCATTCTCCAAATACACATCCACGTGTTTATGTTTATGCTGATGATTGTTTATATATGTTTAACAATATTGTATATACGTGTATGCTTATGAGCTACAAGGTGCTTTCTCAAAGCCAGTAGCATCAATATTATGGCACGTGCTAACAGATCACAAGAAAATGCTTCTGTCTTACGCTTCTGTCTTACGCTTCTGTAGAGATTGACAACGACGGACACACCGGATGTAAAGAAATGACTATTCTCAGCAAGAACCTGTGAGTTTCAACTACTAGGGCCATATAATAAATGTAGGGGGCCATATACATGTACCGCTAATAGGAATACTAACACGTATAGGTTTGTTTGGATTGTCCTGTTACCGGCAACGGCCGGATGGCTGGTACTCCCTTGCACCTGCCAGTACTGGCGGTCCCCCATCCTACCCACCCCACGCCTTACCTGTCCTGGACGGAAGAGCCGACCGAGGTCGACACTTGTGCCAGGACAGGCGTGCGCTACAACTGCTTGCTCTGAATGTGCACGTTAAACACTTTGGTCTTGATCTTGGATTGCCGATCATTTCACAGTTGTGTTCAATATAAATATATATCAGTTAACAGTAATGTTAAAAGTGAATATAAAATCAACTTGTACCAATTAAATTACAGCTGTTGTCAAATTAATGATGTATACTATTTTGTCTTACTATATGAACCTTAGAAATAATATTTACTTAAGTCAGTACAATCGTGTATATTTGAAGGTTTAGCATTAGTGAACATAATTTAAGTTCATCATGTATGGCAATCGTTTGTGTATGGTTATATTTAATGATTAAGTCTTTTAAATATAATATTTCTTAATTCATGAAATTTACTATAATGTAGTAAAATGTGCATTTCTGTCTCAATCATATTTGGACAACCGGAGCAATATCTTTCTTCTCTTGGAATTTTGGGATTTTTATATCTTTCAGTTTCAATATTTAAATTATGTGAGCTTGTTCTTAGTTTTGCAATTGTAGAATGTTTATATTTTGTGGGTAGTAAGTAAATAAGTAGCACTTGTAAAAGTAGTATTATATAGGTTGCTACATATTGTCAACTTTGTATTTGGTGCCGCCTTTATGTAATACGTTTTGTTTTAAAATTCCTTTTGACAGTATTGTTTAGTTTTGTCATCAAATAATATTATATTTTTGTTACAGTTAAGATTAATGTTTATGTATTTTTCAACTTCAAAATACTGCCATATCACAATTTATAATCATTCATATAGTTATTTTCATCAAAAATAAAAGCTTTTTTTAACAGAATTCTATTAGAATTCTAATTCAGCGATGTAGACAACAAATGGGATGAAAATGGCGTCATGAAGAGAAAACCAAAAAGGAAACTATATGGAAAACACACTCATAATATTGTGTTCGTCCACCGCTGTTATGTGTCTAGCATATAGTAATTGCGACAACTATACTTATATATTAGAGAAAAAACCCGCTTTGATGATGCATGGATGTCACGGGGATCCTATAATACCCGTTACTGAATGAAACACGATTATCAAAATATCTCTCCTAACTGTATATCTATTAGATCTCTCTATAACGGGCGGTTATACCCTAGTGTGGCTCGTCTAGGTATGATCAGAGATACGATCTTATATAAAGTATATATAATATAGCACGTTTAGTTCACTAGAAAACACAACAAAAACACAATACACTTTGGAATCTGTATTAACCTACGCTGACAAATGTACTGCCGCAGTAGTTAATTAACAACAACAAATAATAACAACCCAGAACTGATCACTTAATTAGTTAATCTCTAGGTGTCTAGTTTACACAATAAGCTAATCACTTCACCGTGACACAACACCCACACGTGTGATAATTGAGAAACGCTTCGAGGAGAACTTAATTAATAAAGGAATTACAACTCTATTCCTAACTGGTTAATTTTTAATTAACCCTTACTACTCGTTCAGTAACGTGTGATAATTGAGAAACGCTTCCAGGGGAACTTAATTAATAAAGGAATTACAACTCTATTCCTAACTGGTTAATTTTTAATTAACCCTTAACTACTCATTCAGTAACCTTGTAACACAGAATTAATACTGGTACCTATCACAATAAAGACAATAACCTACAGTTTACCTAGGTCCTCTAGGATGACTGGATAAGCTTTATATATATAGAACAGTGAGCCTACAGTATTACTGCGTCAGATGACCGGCAGCACCGTCTAAATAATATTGGTATAATATGGTATTAAAATATTTAAAGTCACATCAATCACATCAAGGTTATACAACAGAGCAGAAAATATATAATTACCAAGTCCAAACGGACTAACGTTCCCCCTGGACGCCTTCCAATATGTTTCTCCCCGATATCTCTAAAACCCTAGCTATTTATTTTTAAAAATCCAAATATCGCCTGGGGGTACAAGGCGGTCCTCCCCCTATCAAGTGATATTCCACAGCGACCAACACGGCATATCTTTCTCTTAGATCGCCAGACTCAATGACGCCTAGTCGCCAAAATCACGTTTGTAAAAACCGCACTCGCGGAGGTATTACGTAACTACTGGCCACATGGCCTCCACACCTGGACTAAGTGCATATTGGGATGCACGGTCGCGCGAAGGTATTACGTAACAAGGTGCCCACCTGGGCTAAGTGCATATTGGAACTGCACACGGCCCTCTAAAACAATTAATATCGCCACAGGCGAAAAGAAATTAAGAGCATGTACCGTCACAATGGATTTTATCGTTTGAATGAATGAATGGATGAATGGATGAATGGATGAATGAATGATGTCTCAGGTGTTGGGCATCATACAAAGGTAAGTGTATGAATATGACTATTGGTTTTTTTATTGTTATTTCAGGGGCGTAGGCTGGGGGGTTCGGGGGGTTCGGACGAACACCCACCCACCCACCCGCTGAAGCAAATGGTCCTCTTTCAGAACTAAAACATACAGGTTTTTACATATGGAGTTTCTGGTGGTGCAAAATCAAAATAGAAAAAGGGTCCACTTGGTTCATATTCGAACCCCCCCCCCCCCCCCCCCCCCCCCACACACACACACACCAGGTCCAGGTCCAGATCACGCTACGCGCCTGTATTTTGTTTATGTCTGCATCCCAACTGCGTGTTTCCATGCACTTCAGATTTCCCTTCAACATCGTGTTTATCATAAGTCCTGTTAGTTCATTTCAGTTCACTTGAGAATGGCCAATACAGCACAAAATTTAAGTTTTGAGTAAAATTCAGTATCCGTAAAATTCTGTGATATTTGTGTTTTTGCACAGTTCTTTACACTGTTCTTTACACTGTTTTTGTTTAAACCTTGAATTTTTATATTGATGTTGATCATTACCATAGTTTGACACCCAATAGCCGATGTATTTTTCGTGCTGGGGTGTCGTTAAACATTCATTCATTCATTCATTCATTCATTCATTTCAGTTCACTGAACTTTAACTGCAGATTCTGCTGCATGTTCTTCTGTCATCGCTGTTCGTGAAATGTATCGTCTCTCCGCAGGGCACGTTCACCTGGGAGTTTGGTTACATCACAACTACTTCATCTAAAGACGCATTGGCTTTCTGCTCGTCTGCGACCGATAGCGCAACACGCGGCCACTTTAATTAATGGCAAATGGATCTTTGCTTGGTGGTCCTGCATTAATGGGGCCATTTTACGTTGCCTCTTGCCACAGACATAAACCTCCATTATGCTCGTCTGTAACAGGCTGACACGTTAAGACAGATGCATTTTATATGGAAATCCCGACGACGTCTGAGCGCGATATTTATTGTTGACTGTTCGTGTGAAAATGGCAATCTATAACTATAGCCTTTAATGGCAAAGGGGTATGTATGTATGTACTATTGTTGGCTGTCCGTATAAAAAAGGCACACATGTCAGGCGCGGAACAAAGAGGCCTAAAGTTAAAGTTTGTTTTGTTCAACGACACCACTAGAGGACATTGATTATTAATTATGTCATATACAGGCCTTTCTCCAGGATTTTTTTTAAGGCGCTTACATTTTTAGCATCAGTATAACACAAATCAAGCCAAAATAAGTGGGTAATGGGATGAAAAGAGTTAAGTGTTTGCCTTCAATCCAGCTAATCATGCTCTTTTTTAAAAACTTTCTTTAAAGTAACCCATCAATTCCCCACCCCCAACAATTTCATAATTTGGGCCATGTTGTTGCTGTTGATTTCAGCGTCGTGTTAAATGCTTGTTGTGATTTCTGCTTGTAAAATACCTCAGCTAAGATTGCCCGACTTCACAGTATATTCCACTTATAAAAAATAAAAATAAATAAATAAAATAAAAACCGTTAATAAAATTAAAATTTACGGTCTTTTTAAAATCCAGCTAACTTATTAAATGTCACCTCACAGTCTTACAAATATATATCAAATATTATCTAACAAATATCATTATTGTAAATTAATTCAGTGTACGTTTAACTGCAATTTGTATGAAAACTGCATGTTCATTTCCCGCGATCTCTCAACCATATATATAGTCTTTATTCCTCTAAACCGAGAGTTGTAACATATAAATACATTTCATTACATACATACAAACATACAAGAATACAATAAGTTAATAAATAAAACTATGATAAATGTGGGTTAAGTAGAGCATGCATCGAACCATGAGTACATAGTGATTCAAATACGAGCACATAAAGTTTATGGGGTGATACAATTATCGCTTGCTATGGTAGCTTCAAAGTATTGTTTGCTTAGTAGATGAATGTAATAGATAACGGTTTCACAGTAAGTACTTTCTATCGAGTCATCAACATTAATTGGAGGTTTACAAGATAATATCTTAGTAATAAAAACAGAATCGGGAAGATTGTGAAGAACGACACTGAGTTCTACTGGTCCGATGTCCAGAAGAGATATCCAGAATTCGTCTCTAATTTCAGATATAAATTGACAATGACATATAACATGTATCAGCAAATCAGAATAGATTAAGTGACAGAGGGGACACACTCCTTCACATGACATAGGTCGCCACGAAGCGCATACATTAATTACATGATGTGCGTGTTCTTTTAACAATGGGTTCACACGAGAAATTTGTCATGGAAAATGGCTGATGTCTGGCGAAGACGAGATTTGTGTTTGCCACTTTAATTCTTCAAAATCAAACACGCTTTTCTTAACTAGTCGTTTCCATATATGTTTCGATGGAAATATTGACGTATTATAGAAATCAATCAGATGATTTAAAAGTTTGTATTTACACATAATCTTGTGTATATCTGTTATAAAACCTAAAGGAGTTGTAACACATTTGTTTTTTAAAACATAGCAGCCTACTGGTTATAACTTTATGTACCAAGGTCCAAGTTGGGGTCCGTAGGAGGTGACCTAGAAAATATAACTTGTGCATGTCTATTATTGCTTCAATAGAAGTGATACCAATCAATCCCAGGCAGATGTCTGTTTGAGTTCGTTTAGGCAAACCCTGAATATTCTTAATAGAGAACCTAAATGCACGTTCTAATGCTAACAATTCATTCCTTGAAATATCGTTCCATAATTCGCATCCATATAGAGATGTTCCCAGACATAGTACCTTTACGAGTTTTACACTTGTGATTGGGCTGAGACCAGATGGATGACAGCCGAATTGCAGGAGGGCCATGCTTGTAGATTTTATTGTTTTACATGATTCCATTGTCCTTTCCCAGTCATCAAAGTGTTTTTGGACTGTTATACCAACATGTTTAATAGACGTTGTATTTGGAAGTTGTTTATTATAAAGAAAAAACACTGGATCAGGTTCTTTGGCAAAGTTGATGACTTGACTTTTCTGAGACGAGAATGTAAATCGCCATTTGGAACTATACTGTTCACACATCAGAAGCATGTCTTGCATGTTACGAGGGGAAGGAGAAATGAGGGCAATATCGTCTGCTTGTGTTGGACACGATATATAAACATCCATAATCATTGATCCTTTCTTTGACTTACTTAATTTCTTTAGTAAATCATTTATATATAGCACATACAATTTTGGAGCAAGCATGCTACCCTGACACAGTCCCCTAGATTGTCTGAATTTTCTTGAATAAATATTGTTTACCAGGACAGAGGATTTGGCGTTACTGTATATACTGTCCAATATTATCCAGATTTTAGGAGAGAGTCCAATTTCGGACAATTTAAACATTGTCAAAAGCTTTCGAGTTATCCAAAAATGCAACACTAGTACAGTCACTGCGTTCTCTGTAGTGATTAATGGTTTCTTGAAGCACGAACGACGTGTCCAGACTTGAAAGACCGCATGGGAATCCGCATTGATGATTAATAGGATACACTCTAGTTGCTTTTAACTGCGGCATTAAGGAGTCCAGAACACTTTCGAATATCTTAAAGATCACAGAAAGAAGTGTAATACCCCTATAAGAGTCACAGTTTAATCGGGACTTGTTATGCCCCTTGAATATGCAGACAAGGACACCAAGGTGCCATTCATCAGGAATACAATTGTTGTTAATAATAAGTGAGAAAAGTCGTGCCAGGCAAAAGAAGAGATAAGAGCCTCCGTGTTTGATGTGTTCATAGAGTATTCCGTCGGAACCACAGGCTTTATTGTTTGGCAGGTTAGAGCATATTTTCTTAACTCGAGAGGCAGATATACAGAATTCTTCATCTGAGGTTAATGCGTGCCGTTTAAAATCGGATACCTTTTCTTCTAAGTACGATTTGAAGTTGTCATCAAAATAGTTTTCTGTCGTATCACTAAATACATTGCTAAAGTGATCTGCCATGGCATTGCAAATATCTTCGGGGTGAGTAATTGTTTTGTCGGCAATATTGAGAGACATGATAGAACTACTTTTCTTTTTGTTCCTCAGTTTAGCCCAAAGCGACTTATGATTGAGATTACACGCCTCATCTAAGGTAGCATATGTTTCTGTCTCGTGGCTCAAGTACGCCTTGTTTAGATTTGATCGAAATATGTCTTTTGCTTGCTTGTACATCTGAAAGGTGGAGAATTGCATCCCACGAGGTCTGCCTTCAGCTAGCCACAGCCTCATACGAAAAGACATTTCAGCATGGCATTCTTTAACTGTCTTAGTCCAGTAGAGCTTGGTGTGTTTATTAAATTTGACAGTAGGTATGGTTTCTAAAGCTGCACTTTTTAAAATATTAATAATTTTTTCATAAAAAATAATAATTTCAGCTTTGGTAGCGTTCTGTTTTGGAATATTTAATGGCCATAACATATGAGAGACGGCGAAAATATAGTCACTTATAATGTTTAGTCTCTTGGTCTTTTCCCACGATGGTTTTCCTTTTTGGTTGGATTGAATGCATGGTAACGTACTGGCTGATACTGAACATATAACTGGTTTATGGTCTGACAATGAGAGAGAACATTCATTATCTACAGTAGCATATATAATTAATGGAATTAGGTCACATGGAACTAAGATGTGGTCAATTGCCGACGATGGACCACCGGTATATGACTCGTTTGTATAAACGGGCCCTTTGCAAAACGTTTTGGACGTTGACAGATAATAGGTTATGTTTGCTAATAAACGTTTTGAAATTATCACTTCTTTTGTCTACTATGAACACATACTTGGGTCCTGCTATTTTTACATTCATATCACCAATGATCACTACAGTACCAATTAAACTGTATGCAATGTAAAGCTCCTCCAACATATCCAAATATTCACGGAATAAATCGTCAGATAAGTTGGAAGAGGGGAGATAAACATAGAATACGTAAACACTTGTAGAATCACTAAGCACAACTTCAACACCTATTATGCGGTCACTATCTATTTCTAATAAGCTTGTGCAATGAATCACGTCTTTACGAATAAGAAGAGCTACGCCGCCTTTGTTCACGTTGCGGTATAGCGTGGGGTCACGTTCTGTGGCACACTTTGTAAATGCACAGTAATTGCTATCTATTGTATTTAAGAAGTTACTGTTATAAAGCCGTAAGTGGTGCTCACTAATACCGCAAATATTAACGTTATATTTATTTAAGCAGTTGACTAAATATGGAGTGGCTGACATTACACCACGGCAGTTCCAGCACATAATGTTAATATTCTTCTGAACCATTGTCTGAGTGGTAGTTGAATTTGCTGAGAAACTTTTGTTTCGACAGCCATGGTTTAACATATACACCTTTAGGCCAGAAGTTTTTATTTTCGATAATTTCGCGATATTCGATATTTATTGTTGACTGTTCGTGTGAAAATGGCAATCTATAACTATAGCCTTTAATGGCAAAGGGGTATGTATGTATGTACTATTGTTGGCTGTCCGTATAAAAAAGGCACACATGTCAGGCGCGGAACAAAGAGGCCTAAAGTTAAAGTTTGTTTTGTTTAACGACACCACTAGAGGACATTGATTATTAATTATGTCATATACAGGCCTTTCTCCAGGATTTTTTTAAGGCGCTTACATTTTTAGCATCAGTATAACACAAATCAAGCCAAAATAAGTAGGTAATGGGATGAAAAGAGTTAAGTGTTTGCCTTCAATCCAGCTAATCATGCTCTTTTTTTAAAACTTTCTTTAAAGTAACCCATCAATTCCCCACCCCCAACAATTTCATAATTTGTGCCATGTTGTTGCTGTTGATTTCAGCGTCGTGTTAAATGCTTGTTGTGATTTCTGCTTGTAAAATACCTCAGCTAAGATTGCCGACTTCACAGTATATTCCACTTATAAAAAATAAAAATAAATAAATAAAATAAAAACCGTTAATAAAATTAAAATTTACGGTCTTTTTAAAATCCAGCTAACTTATTAAATGTCACCTCACAATCTTACAAATATATATCTAATATTATCTAACAAATATGATTATTGTAAACTAATTCAGTGTACGTTTAACTGCAATTTGTATAAATACTGCATGTTCATTTCCCGCGATCTCTCGACCATAGGTACAAAATTAACAAAGACAAAGGAATGAATGAATGAATGAATGAATGAATGTTTAACGACACCCCAGCACGAAAAATACATCGGCTATTGGGTGTCAAACTATGGTAACGCAAATAAATAAAGTGATGATCAACATTAATATAAAAATTCAAAAACAGTGTAAAGAACAGTGCAAAAACACAAATATCACAGAATTTTACGGATACTGAATATTACTCAAAACTTCAATTGTGTCCTGTATTGGCCATTCTCAAAGAGAATGTTACACCCCTGCACCACGGTGAGGTTACAGCACGCGCAGGGGAAAGACAAAGGAAATAAATACAAAGGAAATAAATGAAACTGCCGTTAGATATTCATTGATGGAAACAACTATTGTGTTTCTACAAATTTACATCAATATTTACTTCTGTGTAATCGTATTGCTCACCGGCCTCGTGGCGTCGTGGTTAGGCCATCGGTCTATATGCTGTTAGGTACTGGGTTCGGATCCCAGTCGAGGCATGGGATTTTTAATCCAGACTCCAAACCCTGAGTGAGTGCTTCGCAAGGCTCAGTGGGTAGGTGTAAACCACTTGCACCGACCAGTGATCCATAATTGGTTCAATAAAGGCCATGGTTTGTGCTATCCTGCCTGTGGGAATCGCAAATAAAAGATACCTTGCTGCTAATCGGAAAGAGTAGCCCATGTAGTGGCGACAGCGGGTTTCCTCTCAAAATCTGTGTGGTCCTTAACCATATGTCTGACGCCATATAACCGTAAATAAAATGTGTTGAGTGCGTCGTTAAATAAAACATTTTTCTTTCTTTCTTTCGTATTGTTCAATGTCCGCAACGAAGCCTCTTGACATGTGGATGTAAGCTGACTCTGAAGCGTGACGTATATTCGCGTCGAGAGCTTTCCTCGGTTCAGCCATCGAACGTTCTAACGTTCGCGAACTATTTGATTGGTGTCCGTCATGTCCATTTGGTTTAATGTGAAGCGCACAAACCAATGTAGCGAACGTTTTGTTTTCGCTCGATCTGGCTGAACTCATCTCTTGGGATAGCCTACATGTCTATCGGCCCTTAACTGGCATGTGCATTCAAATTGACACGCATTGTCGGTTTGTTTTTATTACTTTAGTTCAAAGACTTTACAAAGTTAAAACAACAAGTTACAGATGTTCCAGACATTGAATTACTGTCACGTTGCTGTCATACATGTCGAATGCATGCCATTAAAACTAATAACAATGATTATTAAAATAAACTAACATCATAACGCCTACGCTGTATTCTGGATTTTCTCGTTACCGGTCGCGAGATCGCAATTACGCTAACTGAATATTTGGTATTATTATTATGTTTGAGCTGTCGGATAGATTATGTAACCGTTTGTTCACATCAGAAGATAAAAAATGATTTAGCAAAAATTTTAGCCACTTGCAAATTTTATTAGCCATTTTCTTAAAAACAATTTTTAATTAGCCAATGGCTAATTTGGCTACCGACAGCGCGAGCCTTAGATGTTTTCAGTGTGTGGGAGTTTTGGGAAGGGGATGTTAGGATAGAAATGATTGATTGCCAACTTAACTGTACTTTTAAAAAGTGCTTCACCTATCGCTTATTCAGTTAAATGGTACAGTTGATTCTGTCAATGGGCATCTTCTTTGATCGGCCTTGAAGCTTGATTGCTCGGCATGGGAATCCCGTTAGGCGTAAGCGCCTTCCTGACAGATTAGCGGTCCCAGTAGATGTGGTAAAATTACTAAACAACAGTTGTGAGCAGACGACTGGTCCATTGTTAGGTATTTAGGAAGTGTTTTACCTGTCATAGTAATTAGGTGTGCTTGATATACTGGTACAAAAGTTGTATGCAACAGGTAGTCGACTGCCACGCTCGTACTTGTGAAAATTGTTTTTCTAAAGCACTTCAAATTAAGGCGTAGCGGCAATTGATTTAAGGCGCTCCCATGCCGTCAAAGCGCTTACTTTACGGACCAAGGCGTGTCGGGCCGCTACGCGTAACGGCCCTGGGAAACCCCTGATATATAGTCTTAGAGAGAAAACACGCTACATTGTTTCATTAGTAGCAATTGATTTTTTTATATGCACTTTCCCGCAGACAGGACAGCATACGTCACGGCTATTGGTATACCAGTTGTGATGCACGGGTTGGGACGAGAAAAAATTAATCAGAAAATGGGTCCACTGAGGTGATTCGATCCTATGACGTAAGTACCTTAGGCGAGCGCTCTAACGCCTGAGCTAGATCCCGCCATATAAGTGTAATGTAATCAATAATTTATTTACTTTTATTTGTGACATGTAGAGTTTTATTTGGAGCCGGGTGTATGCAGCATGTTAGTGTACTCTGGACTAATGTAAGAACCGTGTTCTTTAAATTGCACAACAGTCTCTGAAACAACTCTATACTCGCCTCTGCAGGCTATGACGTTCAGTGACAATAGAAAACAAATGAATGTATGTTTAACCACATTTTATTCAAGTAACGGGTGATCATTATTTTTAAACACTATGGCGTATTTTTCACTATTAGAGCCATTTTTTATCATTGAAATCTGACATTTCTTAGATTTTATTATTTATATTATCCATTTCCGTGCATTTCTCGCTCCAACCAGTGCACCAAAGAAAAAGAAAGAAAGAAATGTTTTATTTAACGACGCACTCAACACATTTTATTTACGGTTATATGGCGTCAGACATATGGTCAAGGACCACACAGATTTTGAGAAGAAACCCGCTGTCGCCAATATATGGGCTACTCTTTCCGATTAGCAGCAAGAGATCTTTTATTTGCGCTTCCCACAGGCAGGATATTACAAACCATGGCCTTTGATGAACCAGTTATGGATCACTGGTCGGTGCAAGTGGTTTACACCTACACATTGAGCCTTGCGGAGCACTCACTCAGGGTTTGGAGTCGGTATCTGGATTAAAAATCCCATGCCTCGACTGGGATCTGAACCCAGTACCTACCAGCCTGTAGACCGATGGCCTAACCACTACGCCACCGAGGCCGGTCGCCGGTGCACCACGACTGGTACATCAAAGGCCGTGGTATGTGCTTTCATGTCTATGGGATGGTGAATATAAAAGATCTCTTGCTGCTAATCGAAAAGAGTAACCCATGAAGTGGCGACAGCGGGTTTCCTCCCTCAATACAGGCGCGTGCGGGGGTGGGGGTGGGGGTCGAAACCCCCCTGCTCAAGGCGAAAAAAATATATCTGTGTGGTCCTTGGCCATATGTTTGACGCCATATAACCGTAAATAAAACGTGTTGATTGCGTCGTTAAATAAATCATTTCCTTCCTTCCATTTCCGTGCATTCGAAGTGTTTCTAATCACCCTAGTGTTTCTTATACCACAAAATGCATTTTTGTTTTTAAAACCGGAGATACGTCTAAGAAGTAACGGTTACGAGTTCTGGTCTAGTTTAGGGACATTTCCCCATTTGAACGTCATAGACTCTTGTATCACTTTATTGCAACCTTATTCAAATGTGTTATAGGTTTGTAGATTAACCAAACTTAGTGTTATTTTAACGGATTGAAACTTTAAACTACCTTTTGGTACCTAACATACGATCACCGTCTGCAACCCATCACACTTCGGGCATATTGATCTACCACTGACCTATAGTTTTTTTTATGCCAGATGGCATGGCCTAAAGTTAGTGATAGGGGTTTTAGTAAATTTATTTTACTTTATATTTTTCTTTATAATCTTTCTTTCTTTCTTTTTATTTATTTTTTCTTTACAATAAATCAATAATGTACTGGAATCCGTTACAGTAATGATGTATATTTCAATCATACAAAAAGTGACTTTGCAGACATAGTAACGCGGTAATTGAACAAATAAGGAATTTTAAAAATCTCCACTACGGCATCATTTACTGAACGCAAAAAACAATCTGATTAAAATTAGCTCTACTGGTCTCACCAGTAGATCTAACAGCATTGCGTGGACTCCCATGTCCAGGTGACATTTCATCTATAAATAACAATTTAAATATCGACCAATTACACTTCGCCTTTTATAACGTTATTCGGGAGCATACAAAGTCTAAAAATATCGGTCGAGACTATTTATGCAATAGGCGAACTTGTTGGTCTATTTCAACATTGAAAACACAGGGAGGAAAGTGCAGTAATAAACTCTGGATTGTAAACTAGTATAAACAGATTTTATGGCTATACCATCACGGTGTGGGTTTTTTCGTCTTAAAACTAATTTTATATAAAATGTTATATTGAAATTAGTTTCCGGCATACTTCGTAATTCACCCGAATCATTTCGTATACCCTCGGCATAATCCCGAATGTTTTCAAATTCTTTTCAAATCACTGGCATGATTTTGCAAGTAAGGTTTTGATTGGTTGAATGAAAAGTCAACTGGACATGAGCTCCAACGGACTGCTGTTAGATCCACATGTATTAGTGGAGCAAATTTTAATTAGATTGCGCAAAAACGACATTTCAACAACGTAATCCATGGCAGGAACGGATATGATCTCCACCTGTGTTCCTCGCAGCAGTGTGTCGTCATCTGGTGGTTCTTCTGATGACACCCTGTACAGGGGTCTCCAGTTACTGGGGGTTAATGGGCGGGGCTTCATTACAAGTCACCGGTCATCTAGTCTGAATCATGTTCGACAGGCGCTAGATATGGGAGATATGGTGGCGATGATTGGACAGGATAGTAGGGCCTCCACGAGTCCATAATATTGGACTCGAGTACTCGAGGGTCAAACTCGACCCGGACCCGAGTACCCGACACGTACACTAGATGATGATGAGACTAAGGAATAAAGTTAAATAGAATTATACATTTTAATTCCAGGGCTGAACATGGATGCCAAATCATGTCATTGTATTGCATTTAGAAACCGGTTGATATATTTAGTGTTATGGTGGATGGACGGCCAGTTTTAAAAAAGAAACTAGCGCATGATCTTATAATTATTGTGTCACTTATATCGTTGATTATCTAAGCCTGAAATTATTGTCCTACATTGTCCAGTGTATTATAGTTGATTCCACCTTGTACGGGTACTCGGGTCCTGTGAACGGACTCGAGTCTTGCTAGACTGGACCCGTGCCCGAGTACTCGAGTACTCGTGGAGACCCTACAGGATAGTGTTTTGCCGATGTTTGAAGTTGATGCTGTATTTAATGGTCTGATCTCGTGCATGATTACGTCATGAGGTTGCAACGCCACCGAGTAAGGAACGACTGTTTCGGGGCACCATATTCACGTATGTCTGAGTTGTAACTCGACCATGAAAGACGTGTAGACGTATTTTTCCAAAAAAATAGCGGGGGTGGGGTGGGGGCGTCACTTCCCTCTGTTTGGTTCTAGACCCTGAAATTGTCTTACACTTATATTTGTCAAATAAAAGTATATGTTAGTACTATATATTTAAAATATAGGCAATTTCCAACATTTGCCATGATGAGTTTTACTTGTAGAAAGAAGAAAAGTGCATTTTAGAACATCGTCTTCATTAAACATTGGTGAATCAACTTGTTCCGCGGATGGTGGCCGTTTTCCATACCGGCCTCGGTGGCGCAGTGGCTAAACCACGGACTAGAGGCTGGTAGGTATAGGGTTCGCAGCCCGGTATCGTCTCCAACCCAGAGCGAGTTCTTAAAGTAAAAAGTAAAGTTTGTTTTATTTAACGACGCCGCTAGAGCACATTGATTTGAGTTCTTAAAGGGACACACCCTAGTTACGGCTATTTGTTAACCATTACGGCGTTGTTTTTCGCTATTAAACCCCATTTTTCACAAATAAAATTGCAATTTACTTACATTTTATTATTTAGAATACACATTTCCATTCACCTGAAGTGCTTTTTGGTAATCCTGATGTTTGTAAAACCACGAAATGCATTTTTTTTCATAAGACGTTCTGTCGAGAAAAAACCGTTAAGCAAGCGAGGTCCAATCTATTTTTAGAGGGGATATTTCCATTTCAATGTCACAGACGTTGGTATATCATATTGGTTCGGTTTGTTTTCTCGTGCACGGTTCGCGCAATCAACATCCGATTTGTTGTTGTTCATTTGTGAGATTTTTCTTCACAGTTCGTGAACATTTTCAGTAACAATAAAGTTCAGACAAGTAAGTGTCTCAATACAAAACGTTACAAACCCTTAAAACCAATAATTTTGTTAAGTCTTACGATATCTGGAGAGGGGATACAACCAGGACAGAACAGTTGGAACATGTCCAGGAGAGGTAAAACGAACGCACCCCAAGTCTGTGAAATTTGTCGTGACGTAGGCATTGTTGTGCTTCGAGCGACATCTACCGGTGACATCAGAATACTAACTTTCAAAATTATTTCAAGCAATTGGGACATGGGGATTCCCATGGTATTTATCGATATAAAACCTGCTTTTTCACTCCATTTGATAAAAACGTGATCTAAGTGTGTTACAGGTTTGTAGATTAACCAAATTATAATTTATTTTCGCTGGATGGAACTAGGGTGTGCGGCTTTAAGGGCTCAATGGGTAGGTATACGGCCACTACACCCTCTTCTCTGTTACTAATCACTAATCAACTGTGTGCCCAGGACAGCGTGCTTGAACCGTATTGGATATAAGTTGAAATGAATTTTTTCCCTTGGTGTTGGATTGAACGTGTAAATTAAATCAGACGATTTCGGTCTGGGGTTGTGACACGCCATTGTGACAATTTAACTTTCTCGTCGCTAAACGTGGGAGCAATCAAAACAGTGCAATGCTAGTGTCCTGTCTCTCCCAATAAGATATAAATTAATAGCGGCAACATGAAAGTTATAGCATCCACTACATGAAAGAAGACGACGAAGACAGAGGAGGGAGAGAAAGTTAAAGGACAAAAGGGAAATAACTTTTACAAAATACATAGAATAGCAGTCTAAAATGAATTACATCCCTTGAATTACACATCGCAGCATCGAACTTCGAAATAACAGTGGGAAAATGTGCGACTAAAACACACACACACACATAATGATCGGCCTTAGATCCAACCAATGATTCAAGACAGGTTTAACGCTAATCATTAGCACTGGTTGCGGAAGCTCTAGTTTTGTTGTTTTCTTTGGGTTTGCGTTTGGGGGAAGCATTAATTGCACAATGTGCTGGGGGATATGATAGTATCATGACATTAAATAGACAGACTGGAGAGGAATATTTCTGTAACAAAACCTCTGCAACATTATGAAAATGACTATTTGACGTCCAAGATAGTTAACATGCATCACCACTTGAACATGAGATGAGAGAGAAAACTACTGCAATGCGTTAGGTTTAGCCTATGTGGGGGGCAGTTAAAGTATCTTTCACATGCACATTCCCATCCCCATTCACAGTACATACCACAGACTCTGAAAAAGTCCAGACAAATTATACAAGCCGTATCCCCAGCAAATGGTCTGTCACCGAACTACTCTTTTCCCTGTGTCATGATACTATCATATCCCCAGCAAATGACCTCACTGAACTACTCTTTTCTCTGTGTCATGATACTATCATATCTCCAGCAAATGATCTGTCACTGAACTATTCTTTTCCCTGTGTCATGATACTATCATATCTCCAGCAAATGATCTGTCACTGAACTATTCTTTTCCCTGTGTCTGTCACCGAGTACTCTTTTCCCCATGTCACGATGCTATCATATTCCTCAGCAAATGATCTGTCAAGTATTCTCCCTTTTCCCCCGTGTCATACTATCATATCCCCCAGCAAATGATCTGTCACTGAACTATTCTTTTCCGTGTCTGTCACCGAGTACTCTTTTCCCTGTCACGATGCTATCATATTCCTCAGCAAATGATCTGTCAAGGACTACCCTTTTCCCTGTGTCATGATACTATCATATCCCTCAGCAAATGATCTGTCACCGACTACTCTTCCCTGTGTCTGTCACTGAACTACTCTTTCTCCTGTGTCATGATACTATCATATCCCCCAGCAAATGACCTGTCATTGAACTACTCTTTCCCGTGTAATGATACTATCATATCCCCCAGCAAATGACCTGTCAGTGAACTACTCTTTCCCCTGTGTCATGATACTATCATATCCCCCAGCAAATGACCTGTCAGTGAACTACTCTTTCCCCTGTGTCATGATACTATCATATCCCCCAGCAAATGACCTGTCATTGAACTATTCTTTCCCCTGTGTAATGATACTATCATATCCCCCAGCAAATGACCTGTCACTGAACTACTCTTTTCCCTGTGTCATGATACTATCATATCCCCCAGCAAATGACCTGTCACTGAACTACTCTTTCCCCTGTGTCATGATACTATCATATCCCCCAGCAAATGACCTGTCACTGAACTACTCTTTCCCCTGTGTCATGATACTATCATATCCCCCAGCAAATGACCTGTCACTGAACTACTCTTTACCCTGTGTCATGATACTATCATATCCCCCAGCAAATGACCTATGACTGAACTACTTTTCCCTGTGTAATGATTCTATCATATCTCCCAGCAAATGACCTGCCACTGACTACTCTTTTCCCTGTGTAATGATTCTATCATATCTCCCAGCAAATGATCTGTCACTGAACTACTTTTCCCTGTGTAATAATTCCATCATATCTCCCAGCAAATGATCTGTCACTGAACTACTTTTCCCTGTGTAATGATTCTATCATATCCCCCAGCAAATGATCTGTCACTGAACTACTCTTTTCCCTGTGTAATGATTCTATCATATCCCCCCAGCAAATGATGCTGTCACTGACTACTCTTCCCGTGTAATGATTCTATCATATTTCCCAGCAAATGATCTGTCACTGACTACTCTTTTCCCTGTGTAATGATTCTATATCTCCCAGCAAATGATCTGTCACTGACTACTCTTTTCCCTGTGTAATGATTCTATCATATCACCCAGCAAATGATCAGTCACCGACTA
The DNA here is from genome assembly GCF_016097555.1 of Gigantopelta aegis. NCBI lineage: Eukaryota > Metazoa > Mollusca > Gastropoda > Neomphalida > Peltospiridae > Gigantopelta > Gigantopelta aegis. The sequence continues at coordinate 43,698,357 of NC_054707.1, read as the reverse complement.
CTCTTTTCCCTGTGTAATGATTCTATCATATTACCCAGCAAATGATCAGTCACTGAACTACTCTTTTCCCTGTGTAATGATTCTATCATATCACCCAGCAAATGATCTGTCACTGAACTACTTTTCCCTGTGTAATGATTCTATCATATCACCCAGCAAATGACCTATGACTGAACTACTTTTCCCTGTGTAATGATTCTATCATATCTCCCAGCAAATGATCTGTCACTGAACTACTTTTCCCTGTGTAATGATTATATCACATCTCCCAGCAAATGATCTGTCACTGAACTACTTTTCCCTGTGTAATGATTCTATCATATCCCCCAGCAAATGACCTGCCACTGAACTACTTTTCCCTGTGTAATGATTCTATCATATCTCCCAGCAAATGATCCATCACTGAACTACTTTTCCCTGTGTAATGATTCTATCATATCTCCTAGCAAATGACCTGTCACCGACTACTCTTTTCCCTGTGTAATGATTCTATTATATCTCCTAGCAAATGACCTGTCACTGACTACTCTACCCTATGTAATGATTCTATTATATCCCCCAGCAAATGATCTGTCACTGAACTACTTTTCCCTGTGCAATGATTCTATCATATCTCCTAGCAAATGATCTGTCACTGACTACTCTTTTCCCTGTATAATGATTCTATCATATCCCCCAACAAATGACCTGTCACTGAACTACTCTTTCCCCTTTGTCATGATTCTATCATATCACCCAGCAAATGACCTGTCACTGAACTACTTTTTCCCCTTTGTCATGATACTATTTAATATTTAGTCCAAAACCTTACACATTGTGATTATTGTATGGCAATCTAATTAAAATTAATAGACCAGTAGAGTTAATTTTAATCAGATTGATCATGTGGCCAGGGAAATTGATGTATTGAAATTATATACAAAAGTGAAATATTTTCTATTTAAACTTTATCTATTGATATTATATATATTGTACATAAGGCTAAGCAAATACCTCTCTGCTAGGCCAAATACCCTCAAATGGAAACATTTACTAGTATTTATCCAAAGCGTCAACTGTTTTTTAAAGATTAGGAACTGGGACATAAGAAAATCTGTCAACCATCAAATTAATATATACAAAAACTATTATTTATTTTCTCTTTAAAATACAATATCAGTTTTAATAAAATTTATGTCACAACAAGTAACCAAATGAAAATTAATTAATATTTAAAAAGCAAAATGATTACATTATGCTTAGGATAAAAAATATAATCCTTTCATTTGGAGTACAATATAAGCCAATTTCAGACATTTTTATGATACATGATAAAGTCTTGGAGCCTGTATGTAGTATTAAAACAAAATGGCAAACAATCCTGTTACACTAGCTTCAGAACATTAAAACATCTTCATTACAGGCACCAAGACTCACAAAGAATATAAATTCAGTGCATATAATAAATATAAAATTTTAAATTATGTACTGCAGTTATAGAAGAAAAACGAAATAAAAATGAAACTTTTCATCCCAGCAATATAAAAACTCATAATGTTAATAACTCATCAGTAACTCATACTAACGCTAAAAAAATAATGGTTGGGTCCTGAGTTCATTACACATAACATAAAACATCTTTATTATCTGGCCCACTCTTTAGACATAGCCGCACGATCATTTTAAGTTCTTCACTGTATGTTTTTTTGTGTGTTTTTTTATGGATGTGGTAAAATGTATAGAATCAGACATCTGTCAGTGTTTATTTTGTTTTCATCACATAATATGTCAATTGGTTAACTGTTGTGGGGAATATTGTTCCACTCTTTCCAGCAGGGCATCAGAATATCCAGGTGAATAGTATCTGAAATAAAAGAAAACAAAAAAATGTAACTGAAACGTTTATTAAAATAAATAACACTGATCCCAACACTTTTTATAAAATGCACTGATTGGATAGGCAACCACACAAACACAGACACTGATAACATAGTATGTACTGTAGAATGGATGAAAGGACTTACACTAAATGCAACATTATACAAGTAAAAACAATATCACATTTGAAAAATATGTTTTTAAAAGACCCAGAGTCTTGCCTGGCTGGATATTCACAAAAAGCCATAGAAAGAAAGAAATGTTTTATTTAACGACGCACTCACCACATTTTATTTACAGTTATATAGTATCAGACATATGGTTATGGACCACACAGAGTTTGAGAGGAAACCCGCTGTCGCCACTACATGGGCTACGCTTTCCAATTAGCAGCAAGGGATCTTTTATTTGCGCTTCCCACAGGCAGGATAGCACAAACCATGGAATTTGTTGAACCAGTTATGGATCACTGGTCGGTGCAAGTGGTTTACATCTACCCATTGAGCCTTGCGGAGCACTCACTCAGGGTTTGGAGTCGGTATCTGGATTAAAAATCCCATGCCTCGACTGGGATCTGAACTCAGTACCTACCAGCCTGTAGACCGATGGCCTAACCACGACGCCACCGAGGCCAGTCAAAAAGCCATAGGTGCATTTTCATAGATAGTTTTTGAACATCAATGATGTCCCTTGCTCATATATAGATTCAAAAGTTCCATTCACAACAGGATCGAACTCTGCGCATCCAAAGCTAGTCCCGTAAGCCATCCATTTTGCAATATTACACGAAACCCACTTCAACTATTATCATGATGATCAGGGTTTAAAGACAGTAACTGCGAAGCCGTACAATAGGAGTGCCTCTTATGAGAGTAACCATGAGAATAGCCGATTGTGACAAGATAACATTACAATTTCATCAGTTGCTATATCTCGTAGGAGGCAGTTTTATCGTATGGTGTTGCCTTAGTGAACAGTGTACAGCTACAGAGTGTACATACTTTACGATTTCCTCTGGGTAGCAGTTGTTGATTGTGTTGATATATTCTGCAAGGGCTGATCCGGCCTCTGCCTTGATCTCCTGTATCTTCTTGAGCCCCCCACTGGTGACAAACAATCGCCTGGCCTTCGAGTCATGCGGCAACACCTTGCTAAACTGACCGACCACGTGCTTCAGGATGTTGGGCGGGGCGTCGTGTAACAGCGGCTCCAGGGCCGGCAGGTGCACACACTTCTGTAGGATGTTCTTCAAAGCTTTCTTGCTCTGGAAACAACACAAACAGTTTAAATGTTAAGACGGAAAAAAACATGAGAACTACGACATGGAATTGTAACTTTGCTGAATTTTATAAATGTTTAATTTAGTATCTCCTTTTGGAGTCTATAACAATGTGTTATTAATAATTGTTTTAGTTAGTTATGGATGGATGGATGGGATGGATGGATGGATAGATGTGGGTTCTTGGGTGGGTAGATGGATGAAGGATAGATGGCTGGATGGATGGATGGATGGATGAATGGACAAGTTAACGAACAAATAAACAAATGACTAGATGTCAAACAACAGGGCTCTGTGTTTGCAACATCTCAGGAAAAGAAACAAATATTTGTTTAACGACAGCTCACCATGTTTTATATTACAACTATTGGGTGTCTAATACATTGTCATTTCATATTTGGTCTAGATTGTGACAGAAAACCCTCTGTTACCACTCAAGCTACTACTACTAAATAGCAGCAATGGATCTTTTACATGCACTTTCACAGATAGAAACACTCATATGACAGACCATGATGTACCAGTCGTGTGACCATGGGCTACATTTCAAACACCCTCGCCTTTTTACATTAAAGTATGTGAATGTTAATGAGTACATCAGTCTGTGTTGCAATGCCAATATGATTTAATAATTTAGAAAAACATAAATGTTATTAGCGATCATGAATAATATGAAGAAAACCTTAAGTGTCAATCTTGTACAAAATGAGTTAATGCCTTAATTGTGGTCTTTTAGAGCACACATCAATCTAATATAGCTAGATATCAGAGCAATGCTTTCCTGGTTCCTTGACTTTGAGACACAAAAGAGTTTAACAAAGCCTTTACTAAACAAATATAAGACACAAAAAAGTGATTTCCTCAAAATTGTTATTTCACCAAAAATGCATTTTGTATTAGCAGGGCAACAAAACCCATAGATTAGTGACTGAGGTTAAAGTAAGACAAAGGTCTATAACACACACATAATCTTCTATCTGGAGTTCGCCAGCACCTACCTTTGTCTGTAAGTCCTCGGACACATCGGCTCTCAAGTAGCACTGCAGTAGTTTGGGCAGGACGTTGGCGACAGCAACGGCCTTCGAGTGTTCGGGCGTGTGTCGACCAATCTGACCGAGCGCCCAGGCCGCCGCTGCCTGGATGTGGTCCTCCTGCTCCTCCGACAGCGCGATCGCCAGCTGAACTACTCCCTGCAAGACAAAACAAACTTAACATGCACTGAAATAATCACATTAATAAAACCTAAAAGTATGTCTTAACACATACATGGATGGATATGAACATGTCTAGAAGTACATCTGAGAAATGTTCATACCCTGACATAATATATCAAATTGTGAATTGAACATAATTCTGTGCTTCTGCAATACTATAATATCTATATTACATGTATATTATTTTAAGGTTCTGGCAGAATCCTAAAAACAAATCTCTAAATCCAAAGCCTGTATATTTAACTGGATGGATAGCATAATTGCTGTATCATATTTTTCTTTCCCCCAGCTTAAATCCTGATCCAAAGACTGTTCTATATAAAACTGTCAAATTCTGAGTAATGGTAATAACAGAAATATATTAAATACCTTTGACACGATAACAGCCATGGCCAGATTTTCCGAATGAGCTGCCACATATCCTAGCATCATGATGCCCGGTAGTCGAACGGTTCCCTTTGATTCTCCAACGTAGTCGACAACCGCAGCCACCCCACCAGCATTCACGATCAGCTGAGCAAGCTACAATATACAAAACAATACACATCAATTATATCTTTACACAGATCTAAACAAGCATATTTTGTGAAAAAATATTGTGATGATCTGGGTAATTTAATTTGATAATTTAATTAAATAAGATATCAATCAAGCTTCCATTTTTTATTAAAATGTATGTCCACTAAGCAGGTACATGAAATCACTTTTATCTGTCATAAACTTTAGAACATTATTTCATGAGGCACATAAACTTGATATCAAACAGCAGTTTAATATCCTAATTATTAACCTGTCATTTGTCTGGTGATTGATCATTACAAAACCTCAGGCAATCGCTCTATCCTAATCCATCCCCCCGCCCCATATATGTAAAACATATGTTCTTTAAAATGTACATGTACTCCACCTAATGTACCTCACTTTTATCATTTTATACATCATACTATTTAACAGCATTAATAAGATGATACCTCTGGTGTGTGTTTTGCTATTTCTCTGATCAGTGTGGCCACGTTCTTCTTAACGTATTCGTCAGGGTCTTTCAGACACGTAAGTACAGCCGGGAAGATTTCTGCCTCCACAACCATCTCCGCTAGATCCACCGAGTGTTTGGCAATCTGGCTCAGAGCTGAAAACACTTGTCGCTGTAAGAACAAGAAAAGTCACTTATATATTTAGCAAAATGCAAAATACAAAGATTTTAATTTTAATTATAATACACAAAACAATGGTAAACTTTATATTTCGAAAAGTATCGGGATACTGTGACCCTTTTCATCAAAGAACAGGGATAGAAAAAAATATCCTGAAAAACATGGGAGGATTTTCGTTTCTGGTAAAGGAATACAATAATAAACCAGTACGTTTCTTGTTTTGCAAGAAATCACGATAGACTATTCAAGCAGTTTTGACATCGGTTATTAACCATCAAATTCATCAGATGGAAATTTTAAATGGATTTGGAGCCAGTGACATACATATGAATTAAAGTTTTAATTGTTGCAAAAGGAAACAACAAATTACTAAGGGGTTCTGGGAACAAAGAGCTACCGAAGATATTTTAATTCTAGATGCTGTTAAGCACATTTTGGAACATTTCAAATTCACAGTTCCAGGTGTGGTTCTGAAAAATTTGTATAACTGAACAATAGACTAGAGCAGAGAAAATACACACATTCAACCCCATTACACAGATGAAATTTAAAGTCAACATGATGTATTTAACAAGTAGTTTTAAGTCAAAACAACATTAAATTGTTACGTCTGCTTCAATGACAGACAGCATCTGTATGGCGTGACCTAAACACTTATAACACTAAGTTCTGTGATCACCTTCAGCTTGGCATCTGGGTTAAGTATCATCTGTGCTAGGTGAGCTATGGCCCCAGCATCAACCACGGTCTGGGCGAGTTCCGGCGAGTGCTTACAGATATCGCTCAGTGCTGAGGCCGAGATTCTCTTCAAGGACAGTTCCGGCTCCTGGATGCAGAGCACAAGAAGTGGAACTGCCCCTGCATCCACCACAGCCTGGGCCAACTCTGAAAACAGACAGAAAACTTCATTACTTTACTGGTGACATGGTGTTGCTCCATAATTCACATGGTATGCTAATCAAGGCCGTTCCTAGCTCTGAGGGCAGTAAAAAGGCAATCAGGGCTCAGTAATAAGGGTTTTCTCCAGCTACACAAAAAGGGTACTCTTAAACCAAAAACACTATTGCCCATATTTTTCGGGGGGAGAGGGGGGGGGGGAGACAACTCACCCACCTCCTCCCGGTATTTTCTCTTTTGTGTCGATACTCTAAAATAGATCTTAATTTCCTTACCATTGGATCGAATCAGCTAGCTTTTATATTGGAGTAGAAAATTACCTTGAATCTTTCCAAAACAATTCTCCTTTACAAGTGTTGGTCTTGGCCTTATCTTTATCTTACAACAGTAAGAGATTCTATTATTATTACTACTACTATTATTATTATTATTATTATTATTTACCTGCATTGTGTCTGGCGATATAACCTAATGCCCATGCTGCCGATTCTTTTACACCAGGATCAAATTCTTCCAAGCAAATAACAAGGGCATCAAGTGCACCACAATCCACCACAGACTGAGCCAGCTGGGGAGAATGTTTGGCCACTGCTCGAAGTACAAAGGCAGCTGCTTTCTTGTAAAACCGCTACAGAAAACAATAATATCAAACAGGTCAGGAATACATTCAAAACACACATAAACATTTTGTTTTGCTGTTTTACAAAATGACGGACATATAAAACCAGATTTGCTGTAAACTGATAAATATCAAGTTGAAGATTTCTGTAACTGTCACTTGTATTAAATTCTAGGTCATGTACTTCTTTATGTTTACTTAGGTCTTACTACACAGATCACTTCCGGGTGAGAGTTCATTCATCACGGTCCTCTATAGTTCCTAATTGTGACACAAGTTGTGGTTCACATATTCACTTCTAGGAAATGGTGAAGAATGAGAACAATATGTGTGTTTAATGGTAAGCCTTCTGGCTGTATTTTGCCCATGTTATTTTGTAATATTGTGCATTTACCTTTTGGGACATGGGTGCAAGAGACAACCGGAGTGAATCAGTTAATGAACCACCTGTTCGGACCAGTACTACAGCCAGATGCGGTCATAACAAAAAAATGAGATGGAAATGTTCTCAATTTTGGAGTGAAAATAAATGCTTATATAATGTATGTTCACAATGGTGTATGTTGTTAGTGCCAACGAGAACCCGTTCTATTGGCAATCTTCATTTGAAGTTGGGCAATTTAACATGGGTTTCAATGGCAGATGACATCTGTGTAGTGAGACCTTATTTTGAAAACATTTCAGTGAAACTGAATCAATCAATACTGCATGAGTCAGTATGTTCTATAGATTTTATCCCGCTATGAAAGCCTGAATAATACGAGATACTGGTCAAATAATCATATTGGTAATTCATTCATTTCTTTTCATTATAAATGTTCATGTTCAGGTATGGTTTAAGCATGCTGTTCTAGGCACACATCCCTCAGCTATATGTCCAGGACAGCCGCTGAAGGGTTATGAGAGATTCAAGGTGGTATAGGAATCTTAAAACAACGAAATGAGACATGCACTCACTCAACACTAAATGTGATGAGTTAACCTTTCACCGCATCATCAGGGTCATAAGCATACGAGACAGGGGGCAGAACCTCAAATTAGGACATGAATAATACAGATATTTGGGGAACATAAGACCGTTTAACCATGTATTTCATTCATTCTATCCTCAAAATTAGTTGTAATCCATGCGTAGTAATTTGTTTGCAACCATATAGGGCTTACAGCTGTTTGGTAGTAATGCTAATATGAATAAATTCAGATTCAGGCATTTTCATCTAATTCTGGTAAAAGCCAGCCTGCCCCCCTACAAAAATGGGAGCCTGTACGCCTATAGTCAGGGTTGGGTATAGAGCTGGGCGGTATTGAAATTTGAGATTTGATATCAATATCGGTATTTTTGTGGTGATTTACCCCGGTATCGGTACGGTATTCGGTATTGACACGATTCCGATATCGAGCGCTATTTTTGGTATACTCGGCTTTAAACGCATGCCTGTGTTAAAGCTCCTTCGCTAATTTCATCTAAATACAATTAAATTCCATACACAAGGCTCTCGTCTGATTTATACCAACCCATTTTGCGTTCGTCAGATATATTATTAGTGCCTTCCGGGAAATATTTTTCAATTCCGAAATTTCGGTATTTTGAAATTTGCTCGGTACGGTAAATCGGTATTAACATAATACCAATACCGAACGGTATATACGGTATACCGCCCAGCTCTAGTTGGGTACATAAATTATAATTCAGGGGGGTTACAGTTAACATATTAATTTTAAAATCAATGACTACTTCCCAAGTTGCATTCAGTTTTTTCTTTTGCTTACAACAAATATGGAGTTACTACAAACGTAATTTATAATGACCAAAACTATAACGGAATTGCCAAAATTAACAATTAAAGTAAGTTTTTTCAAATAAAGTGCCATATAATAAAAATAAAATGTTTTAATAGCTGAAAATATTTTACACTGCCTAATAACTATGGTCAGTACTTTTAACGCTGATCTGAAAGGAAATATATAAGTATATATAACCGGAAACTAACGTTCTGTTCAGCAAGCGAATACACCAGTTGTGGCAATATGTCTCCCTTGACGACCGCTTCAGCCAGGTCATCATTGTAGTTGGCGAGTCGACCTAGTGCTAGTGCAGCTGTCTGCTGGATTGTGGGAACGATGTCCAACAATAATGGCCGAAGTAATGACATGACACCAGCATTTTGAAGAGTTTCAATGTTTTGTGGACGTGATGCCAATTCAGCCACAGTCTGCACAAACTGTGTCCTACTTTTCTGGTATTGTTCAAATACTGAAAGTGATAAACAAAACATTACACAGTACATACATATGTACATGGGCATACAAATGGTCAACACTCCTCCATTGTTATTGTTAAACAGTCTAAATTAGATTCAAATCCATAGCCGTTGCTAGATGGTGCCCCATTGTCTGCCTGAATACTGTGTCCTAATACTAGACCAAGCATTTGCATCATGGATAATCACAGATGGACATTAAGCTAGGTAAACACTAATTACCAATATTCTATGTCTTATTCTGACTAGTGTATGGTCAAGATGAAATGTGTCTTGTTTTGAAATGTCTCCAGTGACGTATAAGAACCATTTGCAGTTTAACTGAGAAATTAAACAAAATCACTAGTCTACCAGTTAGGTCTTATCTATCATTGATGCAACGGAGCCTGGCGATCTCGCCCCGTGTCGATCTCGCCCTGGTGAAGTCGCCCGAGGCGAGTTCGCCAGGACTTATTTTCATCGTTAGGCGAAGTTATCATACATATTAGACTTGCTAGAAGACATATATTACAACATATATTATAGTATATATCTACTGTCATTATCAGCATGTTTTTGTGCCAAAACTACAGGGATATACCACTTATACTACTAGTTTTGTGTTGGGACACGCTGTGGCGAGATCGCCATATTTACTTCCGTGTTGCATGTCTGTTTAGCGAAGTCGCCAGTACATTATAACTCAACAATATTCAAGTTACAAGCTGTTTTATGTTTACTTCATTAAGTAAATACATGTGCAGTAGTCATGGTTGGATTTTCTTGTTGTAAAATGTAATACATTGGTAGTTTACATTTCTGACGATTTCACTTGCAAGCCGGGGCGAGATCGCCAGGATTTTTCTTGTTTAAGTTTACAGTTTATAATAATAAATACACGTAAAGTACACATTTATGGTTTGTTTCATCATGTAATGTAACATTTTTTAAGTTTACATTTCTTATTATATCACTTTTTCAGGCTGTGGCGAGATTGCCAGGATTTTCTCAGTGTAGCATTTTTATGTTGGGTGAAGTTGTCACACGTTACTACGCAACTATTTGTCATAAGTGCACACTTTAACGATTATTTGATATATACTAAATATATATATATGTGTGTGAGGTATGTCCATGTATGATGTCAAAAGGTCGGGGTGGTATTGCCTCCAGTTGAAATTGATTTTCAACTACGTAAGTAGCCTGTAAAAAAACGGAACTCACAAAACATGCCTTGTTCTATTAATTACACTGCTGTTTTAATCAGTTAACGTTGTTAACCTCTTAATCCATTAACTTTTATAAAAAGCTTCTCACAAATATGCACACATAAATGTGTACTTTACGTGTATTTATTATTATAAACTGTAAACTTAAACAAGAAAAATCCTGGCGATCTCGCCCCGGCTTGCAAGTGAAATCGTCAGAAATGTAAACTACCAATGTATTACATTTTACAACAAGAAAATCCAACCATGACTACTGCACATGTATTTACTTAATGAAGTAAACATAAAACAGCTTGTAACTTGAATATTGTTGAGTTATAATGTACTGGCGACTTCGCTAAACAGACATGCAACACGGAAGTAAATATGGCGATCTCGCCACAGCGTGTCCCAACACAAAACTAGTAGTATAAGTGATATAACCCTGTAGTTTTGGCACAAAAACATGCTGATAATGACAGTAGATATATACTATAATATATGTTGTAATATATGTCTTCTAGCAAGTCTAATATGTATGATAACTTCGCCTAACGATGAAAATAAGTCCTGGCGAACTCGCCCGGGGCGAACTCGCCCGGGGCGAGATCAACACGGGGCGAGATCGCCATACTTCGATGCAACTAAACAAAAATTGTGGATTAAAATTTAATACAAAGTAAATATTATTGGCAAATATTAAAAGAGCTGTTGTTAGCAATTAAATGTTAACAATTCTGGATGGCCGAATTTTAAATAATAATTATTATAAATATTTAGGAATCATGTAAAGTGTCTGTGCTAAACGCCTTAAAAACAAAAAAGATTGTCGAAGTGAAAATCAAAATGTGCCTTTGGCTTCACGTTCGTATCGTGATTAATTAATTAATTACAAAAATACAAATTCATGTATATTACCTTGTAGTACTTGTCTTTGACTCATTGTGTTTTTGTGCACTTCCAACTAGGCCTTTAGAATATTTTTGACACGTTTCCCTGTAATATTTTCAACACTGATTTTCCAGAGAGATGTTGTTGCTATTGGCAATGACAACTGCCCTGATCCGCACTAACTGACGTGATCATTTTTCATTGGCCATTCTTTGTTGTAAACATAAAACCAATAATCATCCTTAAACCAAATGATCGTGTCATTTATTATTTTTATAATACTTCAGAGGCATACATATAATTACAATTTGTTTTATTTTCAAAAACAAAAATAATTGTCTTTTGAGCTAATGTCCCAGACGACACCGGTGACTCCTCGGTCGATTCCATATGAATCATATCATGGATAAATCTATGTATTTGGCGCATCAATACCATGACAGCTTCTGACGGATACAAGTCAAAACATACCCAAATCAAAAAGTACCTAACACAAACGTATCCATATTTGGTCAAAACGTACCTATACAAAAAGTACTAGGAGGGAAATCCTTTAGACCTAGGCCCTAATTAATTTATCCGATACAGCAACATGGCGCTTCCCATGAAACTGAAATACTTTAGAAATTTGCAGAAAAAAGCTAGTTCATTTGTATTGATACAGGTATTTACTATAGTTATAGAAAACGTATAGTAATACAATGTGACTTGGAAATACTGAGTATTTAAAATATACCATTCTCTTTAGGAGTATGCTAATTATAATATACTACTCTTCGTATACATGTATCTTCGATAGGAACCTATAATCGAGTCATTTGACAGAACTTTACGGTTAGACCAAAGATTCAGTCGCTGCAGTTTCCAGACGCATGCTAAAGAAATAGTACTGACCAACGTTTTTTTTAATATAAATTACACATTAAAATAAAATGTGTTTCTTCCAAATAATTTTTCTTATGCTTGTTATGTCAAGCTAAATAAAAATTATTAGCTTTTATTAGTCTGGAGGGACGTAGTAAGTGTGGTTCTTACTACATCCGGATCTTGTTACATACCCAATATATAGCCTGTATTCAAAACTTGTGGCACCATGTTTCAAACTGAAATAGTACAACACATGGACACACAAACCCAAAATTTATAACGTACAGTACTCACAAAACCCCGATTGAAGTACTTGCATCATTATTAACAAAATAAATCTTTAACGACAACCTTAAAAAATATCCCCTCAATTTTAAATTGGCAAAGTAGAGGGAAGCAACTCGCCGTGCACGTTAAGAAAAGTATTGACTTAATGTGCCCCGTGCACTATAACGTTTATTAGTTTTAAACTTTTAATGGAGGCTGATTGTAGTATTATTCTTAGTTTGGGGTATCATTGACGTCCCTAACTGTTTTAGGCTTTAAATTCCATTAGTTTTGTTTCTACATGCACCGATCTCGCAATCTTCCAATATCACATTTGTTGTCTCAGGGTTTCTAACAGAGGGTACAAAGGGTAAAATTACATACCCTAAGTTAAGGTCGCGATGGTGCATGTAAATATTTGTGATGATAGTAGTGCAAAGATTGTTTCAGCTTGACCCAAAACTGATTTTGTTTTCTAACAACTCGCCCAAACTCTACTGTCCTATAAAAACTGTTTGTACATAGTTAACTCACATACACACAAATTACTAATCCACTCAAGTGCTTAGTTATGGCTGAATTTTGTAGAGAATGACCATATGTTAAAGCATCCCTAAATTTAGCAGCAAAGATAACAAAACAGTTATTGCAATTTAAATATTCAAATTGTAAAAAAAGAACTAAATACGATAGTATACATGTATGTACAAGTGTATGTATGTAAACACATGTATGTAAACTTAGGTGGTTTTGTTTAACGACACCACTAGAGCACATTGATTTATTAAACATTAGCTATTGGATGTCAGACACTTGGTAATTCTGACATATAATCTTTGAATGGAAACCCGCCTACATTTTACCATTAGTAGCAAAGGATCTTTTAGATGCACCATTCCACACACAGGATAGCACATACCTCAGCCTTTGATATAGCAGTAGCAGTTATGGTGCATTTGCTGGAATGAGAAAATAGCCCAATGGGCCAACTACGGGAATCGATCCTAGACCGACCGTGCATCAGGCTAATACTTTACCAGTGGACTTCAGTACTGGCATGTGTGATAATGTTAAAGAAGTTGTAGTATACCTGTTCACTTTGAAACAATGACTGCTCCATGTTATAACTAAAAGACAATGACAATTGTTCAAACACATGTTTATGCAAACTTTTTTAATGATTTGTTGAAGAAAATTTGAGGTAACAAACACCACATATTAAGGATGAGAATGGGAGATATTTCAGTTCAATATTTTGTGTAAATGTGTTCTGTTCATTGCTTACATACTTTTAAACCAAACGGCAACAAAATTTGCCATTACCTATTGTGGTATTTTTGTATCCTAATGGATTATAGTCAGCTGTATATAGTGAATATGTTTTAGCAGACCCAGGTCATACCAAGAATGTCCAGGTCATGTTATTTGGGGGAAAGATTGGTCTTCAGTAGTAAAAAGTATTTATAAAACAGAGTATGTAATAAAGTAATATAGTACATTTAAAACATTTCCATTCATATTCTAGGGGAAGGAAGGTGTATATATTTGTATATCTATACAATGTATAGACATTCACTGCGTCTTTAGTAGGTACAGCCTTCTGTTATGCATATATACATATATATATATATATATATAGCTTTAATTTAACATTAAAAAAATTGTCTAATTTTTACAGCGTAGGTTTTTAACTCCTGATGACTTGGCTGACGACCCAAAGAGGAAGAAGCATGTAGAGGAACCACAGTTTCCCGATGAGTACTCCCTCGATGGACCTCCAAAGGGAAAGAGCTATGACAAGAAGCCATTTAGCATGGAGCTCACTGCTGGGAAGAGATATTCATGGTGTTCTTGTGGCTACAGTCACACTCAGGTATAGGCATCTGATGATGACATGGTTTATACGGATCACTGACATTAGGGGTATCATAATATATCTACCTCATAACATGTAACATATCACAATACATAACTTTTGATACCGTACATGTCATAATACCAGATTCACAGTGTTGGTCAAAATATAAATCATCGTTTGATACACATGCAAAGGTATCATGTATAATATTATCAGCAGTGCTATCGTGATGCATTGGTGTATCCCCTAATGCAGGGCACAATATTTCATGCGAACCGCCGTTCTGTTCGCGTGTCGGTTACGCAAAATTAAATTTACGCGAACCGCAAATCGGTTACGTCATGACCTGTAAACGTTCAGAAATTAAAACTTGCAAACTTCACGATTACAGGAAGTTTATTCATGCAGACATACTATTGGTATTCCGACAAATGTTTTAGACTGATTTTTAGATACTTGATGCGCAGCAAACCAGTAAACAACGTTATATTGCAACAGTTGTAACTTGCGACCAGTCTACAGTTTAAAAAACTTTTAAGAAATGTGCTCGGACCGCTTGGGACGGCTAAATTTTCTGCTGCTATTTTATTTCTAAAGGAATATATGTAGACATACTATTGAATTGGCTATAATTTTACATATGTTAAAAATGGTTTTAACGTAAACAGGAATCCAAAAGTGTCACAATTTTTTTTAAATACTAACATCGCATAATGAGCTTTAAAAAAACAACGTTTGGAACGTCACTGTAGTATATAAGTACCATCGATGAAGTGAAAGTAGAATAGCCACCGCAAATCGCAAAAAGGAATCCCTACAAATGAGTATTTATCTATTTCAAAGGCGTAGCGCCCATTACGCACAGTACGCATGTGCGTAATGCAAAAACTAAATCCGGGAATAGGTCGAGGCTGTCTGTAATTGTTCTATAAAATATCATCTTAAAATTGACTCGAAAACAGATTTTTAAAAATGCATCTACAGCTAGGGCACGCCTTTGGCATGCGTAATTCTAAGAAAATGTCTGGCTACGACCCTGTATTTTGTTTCAGTACTGGGGCTAATATTCAGTTCTTTTCTAATATTGTTAACTTTAGCAAGCATTAAAGACATTTTTTTATATTATTTTTTGTAAAATGTTTTCTTTTGTATTTGTTTTAACTTTATGTTTCAGCTAAAAACTATGTATTTAAAATATAATTTCAACGTAATTTTGAGGTAACCGATCAGATAACCCATGGGTTACGCAAATATAATTCACGTAACCGAACAATTGGTTACCTAGGTAAAAAACACGTGAACCGACTTCCGGTTACCTCAGATTTCAAAATATTGTCCCCTGTAATGGACATCGTCCTGGAATTTTCCAGTGTCAGTTTCCAAGCCTAGAAAGTCATGGAATTTTGAATTGGGCCGTGGAAAAAACTATTGGTTGCTAATTTATTTTACTCATTACAAATAACCCAGCAAGAGGGTCAGATTACATCAAAATGTTGAAATATGTTGTTGCTGATCACAGGAAATCCTTTTTAAGTTTAAACCATTGGAAGTCATGGAATGTGGTTCATAAAGAAGCTAAAGAGCAGATTGATTTGTTAATCATCAACTATTGGATGTTAAACATTTGGTAATTTTTATATATAGTCTTAGAGAGGAAACTACTACATTTTTTCATTAGTACACTATCCCACAGACAGGATAGCACATACCATGGCCTTTGATATTCCAGTTGTGTTGCACTAGCTGGGAGGAGAAAGTGGTTCAAAAAGTGTATGAACTGTGTACGTATGTGCTGATCTTTATTCGTAGACTACAGGTTTAGTGATTAACAGACCTCTGAGAATGGAAATTGGTGTAAACTAGACTTGCATCAGTGATATATGAATGAAACTATCATTCTTACCGTTTTCACACGTCTGCACTAACAACTGGTATATCAAAGGGAATGGTATATCCTATCCTTTCTATGGGAAAGTGCTTACAAAAGATCCCTTGCTGCTATTCAGTTGATGTTGCCTACACATGTATATGGATGCAGCTGTCTACTTTCACATTCTAGACTGTCATGCCATGAGTGACCGAGGGCAGTTAATTCTGTTATTCCCCAACAGAAATAACAAACAACAAAATAACTAACGGTATATGTATTCTCAGAATTACAAATAGTGATCCCAAGGCCAATTTAAGGTTTAAAGTAAATTGTAATAGTGTTCTTTGAGAATTGAATACGAAGCACTGGCACACACTACATCATGCCTGTACGCAGGGGGGGGGATGCGTCTGCCGAGGTCCGTCCGTGGATGTGTAAAAAATATATTTGACATATTTTGAGACAAAGAAACATTTCAAATTTACTTCCCAGAATGCAGGAAAATGCATCTCCTGCATTCTAGATTTAAAACAATTTCGGGGGGCATGCCTCATGTCGATTACGCACCACCCCATATAAATATTTGCGTATGGGCCTGTACATACAGTTCAGTTTCAATCACATCAATCTTGAAAGTTACTACACCACAGAATTCCTTCACATAAACACTTGAAACATCAAGTAGATGTCGAGGTCTTTACAAAGGTCGCTCAGCCCTTGAAACCTGTTAACAAGGTCGTTCAGCTCTTGGAACCACCGTCAAGGTCACTCTGCCCTTGAAATCAACAAAGTCGCTCTGCTCTGCCAATGAACCATTAGAAAGGTAGCTTGACCCTTGAAACCTCATCACAGACGACACCATAGCCCCATTCGATAATCGGTCATCCATCTCCAAGCTTCGGCGACACCAAAAGCTACTGGTAACCCTCACACTATGTACGTCACCAGCTCAAACCCACAAAATTACCTATTAATAAAAAATATAATAACCAATACAATTATCAACATATGCCACACTGACTATGGCTGACTGAACAGCAGCCATCATGACTTTCTTTGCCATTCATAATACAATATACATATCCAGTAACATTAAATTCATTGTTGCTGCATATATAACATCAACAGTGTACAAATTCCAATCAGTATAATTACTTATACTATTTTTTTTAAATATTAATCGATGTTAAAACTGCTATATCCCCCCCCCCCCAACACTATCTATAAGCATGTCTCAACAATTAACATTGATAATATAGTCTACCTATAAAACTTTTCCAAAAGTACACTTTAATTTACAACAGTTTTCATAATATACAAATTAAATAAAATATACTTACAATATAATGCAACTCCGAGTATATATCATGTAACACTGAACATTCACAAATAACCCAAAACAAACTTACCCCAGTTGTTCACGGCAAACCTTTTCATAGCTTCCAAAACCAGTGTCCACTCACAGTTCAGCTCATGCATTCTGTGTGACGCAGTTCTAGGTTTCACATTGACAAATTTCATTTCATTTCAACTTATTTTCGTGCTTATATCCAATTAAGGTTCAAGCATGCTGTCCTGGGCATACACCTTAGCTATCTGGGCTGTTTGTCCAGGACAGTGGGTTAGTGGTTAGTGAGAGAAAAGAGGGTGTAGTGGTCTTACACCTATCCATTGAGTCATTAAAACTCGCTCTGACTGGGAATCGGTACTGGACTGCGAACTCAGTACCTACCAGCCTTATGTCCCACGGCTTAACCACGACACCACCGAGGCCGGTTCTGACAAATGGGAATGGGACATTTTTTAACGTGCACATTCAGGGCAAGCTTTTATAGCGTATGCTTGTCCTAGGCACAAGTACCGGGAGTACCAGCAGTCCAACCGTAGTTGGTAACAGGTGGGGGGGGGGGGGGGGGGGGGGGGTATGGTGCTATGTAATTTGGAATGTCCCATAGGATTACGCCAAAGGGAAATGAGTGCGCATTTTGATGAAGGAAGTTTGGTGCAATTTTGATGGTCATTCTAAAGAATAAATACATGTGTAACCATGTGCAGAAACCAGATAACCTAGTTTATGTAGAAACCAGATAACCCTAGTGTATGTAGAAACCAGATATCTCTAGTTTATGTAGAAACCAGATAACCCTAGTTTAAGTAGAAACCAGATAACCTAGTTTGTGTAGAAACCAGATATCTCTAGTTTATGTAAAAACCAGATATCCCTAGTTTATGTAGAGACCAGATAACCCTAGGTGATGTAGAAACCAGATAACCCTAGTTTATGTAGAAACCAGATATCCCTAGTTTATGTAGAGACCAGATAACCTAGTTTATGTAGAAACTAGATAACCTAGTTTATGTAGAAACCAGATAACCCTAGTTTATGTAGAGACCAGATAACCCTAGTTTATATAGAAACCAGATATCTCTAGTTTATGTAAAAACCAGATAACCCTAGTTTATATAGAAACCAGATAACCCTAGTTTATATAGAAACCAGATATCCCTAGTTTATGTAGAAACCAGATAATCCCACTTTATATAGAAACCAGATATCCCTAGTTTATGTAGAAACCAGATAGTCTTAGTTTATGTAGAAACCGGATAACCCTAGTTTTTGTAGAAACCAGATAGCCCTAGTTTACATACAAACCAGATAGCCCTAGTTTATGTAGAAACCAGATAATCCTAGTTTATATAGAAACCAAATATCCCTAGTTTATGTAGAAACCCGATAGCCTTAGTTTATGTAGAAACCCGATAGCCCTAGTTTATGTAGAAACCAGATAATCCTAGTTTTTTTTATAGAAACCAGATAATCCTAGTTTATATAGAAACCAGATAACCCTAGTTTAACACATGCTGAGATGTCATTAAACAAAGGGGGGAGGGGTTAGAAAAAAAAGATGTTTATACTTTGAGTAATTTTTGTTATTCATATTGGGTTTTTTAACTTTTTCAGCCCATGTGTGATGGAACACACAAGACTCTGTGGGGTACGGCTGAGAAGAAAACGATGCCCAAAGCCCGGCCAATTCGCTTCCAGGTGGATGAGACAAAGAACTACTGGTTGTGTAACTGCAAACAAACATCAAAGCGCCCGTTCTGTGATGGCACCCACAAACGACCTGACATACAAGAACTAAAACTCTGACCTTTAGTCATCATGGAATTATAGCTTGTAAATAGTGACATAGTGTTATATAGGTTTTAGAAAGATGGACTTTTACATCCACATTTTACAACATTGCTTGCTGATACAAAACACAAATATAACCAGTTTTAATCAATTTGAGTGTTTTCGTTATCAGTGGATTTTGCTATTGGCTTTAAAAAAAAATTAAGTTTGTTTTGTTTAACGACTCCACTAGAGTATGTTGCTTTATTAATCATTGGCTGTTGGATGTCGAGCATTTGGAAATTTTGCATATAGTCTTTTGAAAGTAAACCTGCTAAAATTTTTCATTATTAGCAAGGGATCTTTTATATGCACCATCCCACAGACAGGATAGCATATTTGATATACCAGTCATGGTGCCCTGTCTGGAATGAGAAATAGCTTATAAAAGATCCCTTGCTAATAATGGCAAAATGTAACAGGTTTCCTCTCTAAGATTTGTATGTCAAAATTACCAAATGTTTGACATCCAATACCCTATGATTAATAAATCAATGTGTTCTAGTGGTGTCGTTAAACAAAACAAACTTAAACTTTAAATTATGATGGAGCAGTAAAGTATTTCTTTGTTTCTAGCCCCTGATAGGAGATACATTCTTTGAGACCCGGTGAGACCCGGTGATGACATGTAGATTGCATTAAATGACTATACACCTAGTTCTCTGATAGTTCACTGAATGGTGCATTATGAAGTACCATTTAAACAAAGTGTTTCACATGTATGTATCTTACTCGGTTTATCAAGTTATGTACAACTATGCTTTACTTTACTGATATATTCATGGGAGTGCTATGCTTGAAGGAATCTCAGTATTAAACTGTTGACAAAGGTAAACGGACTTGTCGTCAATCAAGAATTAACTAGGTCTATTCTCCATATTAAATACATTGAAAATTACTTAGTTAATTGTCGTTCAGCGTTGTCTGAGAACTTAGAATACCAGGGGTCTAATTCACAAAGGTCTTTTAGGCTCTGCTAGACAACAAAGTATCCTCTTTGCAAGTCTTTTAGCATTGCACTACGAGATTGCAAAGTTACGAGAGTTTAGTGAATTAGGTCCGGTGTCCTTCGCGACATCACTGTATCAGAATTAAAGTTTAGTTCGGCAGATATATTTTATTATTAAATTGCCAAAGAGCTGTTAAATATAATGTTTTCAAAGAGGTTTTTTTATGTAGTATTTCGTCTGGCCCACTGAAACATTAATTTTGCTACAGTTTTTCTTACCATATTTGCCAGTATTATTAATACTTTTTGGGTATCCAAATTAATTCACATGGTGGGGTCAAATTTTAAACCATGCTGCTGCATATATATATATATATATATATATATATATATATATATATATATATATATATATATATATATATATATAATGTAATAAGGAATGGCATTTAATTAATTTTTTGTGTGTGGATGATTATTTTGAATTGTTTGGGGGGGGGGGGGAGAGTTGGTACTGACAAATGAAGAAACTGGACTATACAGACATTATTGAATATACCAGCTAGTGAGCGAATCGTAATCGTCATTCACGTACTAGTATGTGAATTACGGCATCCATCACACGTTTAGACTTTTATGTATATTTTGGTGTATTACTGGTGAGAAGGGCTAGATTAACGCAAATTTCCGGTGGGGGAGGGGCTTTCATGTCCTGGGTGAATAGAAGTTCATTTTACTGTTGACACAGACCTAACGTTCTCGCCACAGAAATCACCAGACTACTGGTACCACGTATCCACGCCAGGCACGTGTCTAGGAAATTGTGAGGAGGGTGGTCTGTACTTTGGCGAGTGAGTTTTTAGAGGGGGTTGTAGTTATGCAACACAGAAAAATATATATTGAAAAATGAAAATTCGTTTGGACCAGGGGTTTTCGACCCCGAACCCCACCCCCTCCACGCATACACACAATTAGAAACTAGGCCTACCCTATTGAAAAGTGCATTTTGTAAATTATTCCTAAAATCATTTCAGACCGACTTCAAAATAAGTGTACTACTACACTAATTAAATGTTGGGCTTTTTTGTTGGGGGGGGGGGGGGGGGGGGGGTTCTAATTATTTTTTATATTATTATTATGTTATTTATTTACGAATTATTAGTAATTATCGGCTGCTGGGTGTCAACCATTTAATAATTCTGACATAGCCTATATATTATAGTCTTGAGGAAACCCACTACTTTCTTCCATTAGCAGCAAGGGATACTCTGTCAAAAAAGAAACGCATAGGTGATAGGGAAAGAAGAAAAGTGTTTGATTTTACAGCATGCCCAAATGCACCCTAAAACAAATTTAACACACGCTGTGCGACAATTGCAGGAAATCGGCGTTAAATGGTCAGATTTTGGCAAATGCACGTGAAACTCGGGGGAAACGATTGGGGTAGTGATGGGTATTTAAAGCTCGCAATGATGCGTCATTTCCATTTCGACGTAGACGAGTTACAAGATCCCAAGACTAAGCCTGCCGAATCGAAACATTGCAATAGGCCGCCTCCAGTTAGGTGACTTACAGTCAGCAGTCGCACACCACATGAACGTCCATCAGAGCACCATTTCACGTCTCTGGGACAGGTACCAGCAGTTTCAATCAGCTGAAGACCGGCCCAGAAGTGGAAGACCTCGCATAACAACTGCAGTACAAGATCGCTACATCTTGGTTCTGCACTTGAGTCACCGAACTGCCTCAGCAACGAACACTGCTGGACGCATACCTGGTTTGAGAAGGGTGTCTGCACAAACCATTCGGAACCGACTTCGAGAAGCTGGTTTACGGGCTAGGAGACCGTATGTTGGCTCTGTCCTGCGACGTTAACATCGACATTTACGTGTTCGCTGGTGCAAGAATGTACAGGGGTGGAACTTGGGGGAAACTGGCGGCGAGTATGGTTCAGCGACGAGTCACGTTTCCTTCTACAGTGACGTGATGGACGACAATGTGTTTACAGACGCCGCAATGAATATTTTGCCAGCAACTGCGTCGCCCAAGTTGACAGATATGATGTGGGGAGCCATCTCATACACCGGCAGAAATGAACTTGTGTTCGTACAAGGCAACCTGACAGCTGTACGCTACCGGGATGAAATTCTTCGCCGTCACATGCTTCCCATTTTGGATCGACAGAGAAAACTCTTTCAGCAGGACAATGCTAGGCCGCATACGGCACGTGTAACAATGGATTTCCTACAGAATGAGAACATTAATGTGCTGCCATGGCCATCAAGATCGCCAGATCTCAACCCCATTGAACATCTATGGGACGAACTGGACAGATGTGTACGCCAGCGTGACCAGGAGCCTCAGATGCTTCCGCAATTGTCACATGCACTGCAGGAAGAATGGACTAGGATTCCACGTGCCCGGATTCAGAGACTCATTCAGTCTGTGCCAAGGAGATGTCGCGCAGTGATTGCTGCTGCTGGTGGCCACACAAGGTACTGATTTCAGCGCCCTCGTGTGACGCTGTTTGGTGACGAAAATGCCTCCATTGCCGTCAGTCCATAGCAAGAACATTGTCACATACTCATGTCACATTGACTGTGATAAGATCATAAATAACGAAATTATGCCACTTTGTATTGAAGAGATAATTCCATGAATATTTCGCCTATGCGTTTCTTTTTTGACAGAGTATATATAGTTTACCCACAGACAAGATAACATACCAGAATCAGTCATGGAGCTGGTACGGACGTGGAGTTGGGGTGGTAAGGGTCTACGGGGGTGTTCGACCCTCCAGCCCAAGCAATTCTAGCTAGATCCAGCCCCAGGTCTGTACTGTATAACGCCCTCCGAGATAGGGTTTACAACCCAGATATAGCTTACAACCAATAAACACAGGACAATTATTAGGCTAACGGGATATGTGCTGTCCTGTAGGTGGGAAAGTGCATATAAAAGATCCTTTCCTACTAAGGAAAACAATATAGCGGGTTCGGGCCCGTACGCGGTCTAATTTTTATTTTATCATTATTTATTTATTTTTGTTTATGCGTTGATTCTTATCTTCAGAATTTAGTAGAGACTGTCTGAACTCAGAGCTTACAAGTTATACTTTACTTCTACAATACTGCGCTTTAGTCTAAAAGAAATTGAGTCTTAGCCATTGTTGGTCCCATCACGAGGAATTCGCGCGTGCGCGCATGCACACCGTTAAAAATCCTTCGTGCGGGTCTGAGGTTTCCTCACCGGGATTATGTTAGAATTACCAATGTTTCACTTCAAACGTTGTTTTCTTACTACATATTTGGTATGTATTGTAATCTTATATACGGGCGGGACGTAGCCCAGTGGTAAAGTGCTGGTTTGATGCGCGGTCAAGGATCAGTCCCCGTCGGTGTGCCCATTGGGTTATTTGTCGTCCCAGCCAGTGCACCACGACTGGTACATCAAATGTTGTGGTATGTGCTATCCTGTCTGTGGGATGGTGCACATAAAAGATCCCTTGCTACTAATGAAAAAATGTGGCGGGTTTCCTCTCTGTGACTGTGTCAAAAATGACCATATGTTTGACATCCAATAGCCGATGATTAATAAATCAATGTGCTCTAATGGTGTCGTTAAACAAGAAACAAACTTTTTATTTATTTATTTATTTATTGTCTCCTATCACACGTCTCATTGGGTTATTTCTCGTTCCAGCCAGTGCCCCACGACTGGTATATTAAAGGCTGTGGTATGTGCTATCCTGTCTGTGGGATGGTGCATATAAAATATCCCTTGCTGCTAATAAAAAAGAGTAGCCCATGAAGTGGCGACAGCGAGATTCTTCTCTCAGTATCTGTGTCCGACGCCATAAAACCGTAAATAAAATGTGCTGAGTGCGTCGTTAAATAAAACATTTCCTTCTTCTTCCTATCACACGGAAATAGACGAAGTATTCCGATTGACAGGTGCTTGGAGTTATCGTTCCTTGGCGGAAATAGTAATCTTTTTGTGACGCAAGTTCCAGTCATCTGTGTTTGTAAACATTGGGGGAGATTTTCATCAGCAAACAAAGACGCTGTTATTGATACCAATACTGCATGAAGTGAACTATTCAGATGGCAGTTGTGACTTTTAAAAAGCAAAAAATATATATATAGCATGACTTTCTTTTCAAAATGTTATTTGATTGAAATATTGGACGTATAAAATGAGCCAGTTTTGGTAAATTTCTAAATGAGGCCAATGAGTGAATGACGTACCAGTGTCATTTGCGTACTGGAAATGACTCGTTACTGAGTTAGCTGTTCTGATGTCATGATCACTAGAAATAGCTGTTATATAATTGATGTTGGAATGCAAGGCTGATCAATCCAATGTTTCTTTTGTGGGTTATCGCTCTATTACAAGATGAATGCAAGATCTCAAATTTTTGAATTGGTAAGATGATATTATTTATTCAGTTATTGGTATATGTATGTCACCTTAAATTTGTGCCATGCCATGATTTTAAATCAATGTTTAAAGCATTATTGTTATTATTATTATTATTTTAATTCTTAAATCTCAAACAAATATTTGTTACTGTGTGAATTATGAATACAATAAATGACTTCATTATGATCTTAATTATCAAAAAAAGAAGAAGATTAAAAAAAAATTATATATATATATATATATACTTTATAAGCAAGCATGTAATACAACAAACTAATTTTGAGTAAAGGTTTACATCAAACTATTATCAAATATATATTCATTTACTTACTCAAGCAGATAATTACACGTAACACTGAGCTCCAGTTTTTCTAATTAAATGAGTTACCCCCAGTCTTATTCTAGCACCAGCAACAAATTTGTCTTTAAGAGTCTGTATTCGAGTTTAATTTAAAAAACTAATCAACACAACTTTTACCCTTATACACAAATACTCACTCAGAGAAATAACAAGCAACATGATAAAAGCAAGGGTTATAGTTAATCAATTGCCAACCAATACACAAAGACTAAAAAAGAATGTAGATCTAATACATTAAATGGAATAAATTGCCTGGTTTTATAAATAACTTTAAAGAGAAATCAGGCCCTAATCAAGAATTGAAAATGTAGGAGAAATGACTTCTCTCTTCCAAGAAGAAAGGGGGAAAAGTTTGATAAAAATAGGTGAAGTGAACATTTATCAGTCATGGCTCACCCTGTATATTGCCAGATTAGCCAATTGATCATTTTTATCCAAAGTGGCTACAAAATTTTGATTTTGGCTAATAAAATTGTCCTCAAAGTAACCACATTGTAATAATTTTCAAGGAAATGCTACTTATTTCTGAAAATTGGCTAAACCAAAAAATATTTCCAGCGTGAGTCCTTGATCAGTACATTTCGTAACATTTCACCAATTTCCATGTTCAATTGGGAATTATTATTTTTTTGCACTCTGTTCTAATCATAATATTTTGATATAAAATACTACTTCGGAGTTCCGGTAATAAAATTTAAACAAAACAGTTGTATGCTTCATTAAAAACCTGATATTATTAAGTACTTAATAATGTGCCATTATGTTAAAATCAAAGTATTAATTAGTATTTTCTGGTATTACTGAGATGAATGTGGGCGAGGATTAACAACGCTTGACTGGTCACAGAAAACAGCGCAACATGTGTCGATGTACAGTCTTGCGCCAAAGTTAAAATACTGTGCCAAGTGAGCTTTGCCACTAAACAAGTCAGAGTCTTAACATCTGTTGTGTGATTTCGTTTTTGAAATCAGATTAGGTCCAAAATATTCCGACGACTGTAGTGGTGTTGTTAAACAAAACAAACTTTAATTTTTTAACTGCATTATGCCTAGGAATAATGACTAAATTACGGTACATAACTATATCATTGTTTTAGTTCTAAAATTACTTGTAATGAGCAGAATGTTCTAAATGGGGAACAAATTATAGCTTTATTTGACATTATTTGTGTAACCCTTTGTGTTTACAGTCTGTTGAAGGACGCCAGATAGAAGAAGTTGTTCAGAGTAAGTAGACCTACATGTATACACAGATTATTTCATTAAAGGGACATTCCTGAGTTTGCTGCAATTTTAAAGATGTTATCGACTAACAGAGACTTTTTAACGATTGTAATTACATTTCAAATATATTGTTCTGCATAAAACATTAGTGGCTGTATATTAAACGTGTTTCTGATCATTCAAAAATTTGTACTAAGTTAAATTTAATTTTATTTCCTAAAATAATTTTTTTTGTACGTTCGTAATTATTTGAAGACAAAATCCAGATTGGGCTTCTTACAAATATTAAGACGACCAGAAACACATTAAATATACAGTCACTGATATTCTAAACAAGAAAATATATTTAATATGTAAGTTTAATCGTAGAAATGTTTTATTAGTCGGAAACATCTTACAATGCAGCAAACTCAGGAATGTCCCTTTAACTTCTGGCCTGTATACTTGTATATAATTTGTATATTATACAATATAATGTGGATTATTTTATTTCTAAAGAAGAACTCATGAGAGAATACTACATGTACATGATTGACAGATTATTTTTTGAGAGTCAAAACTTGGTTTAAGCAATATTTATTGCCATTCAAAAACAGTAGAAGCCTGGGGATTGGCCAACAGGTGTTAGGCTATATTAAGGCCTCTCCCAACATTTTACAACATGAATATATTAAAAGCAATAAAATAAAACATGATTATAACTTGTTCCAAATTTACTAACAAAGACGGGGAAATAGAAGGAAGAAAAAGTAAAGAGAATGAACAGGTTATTACCTTTAAGCGTTTTACTTTACCAGTATTTAGAATTAGATGTCTGAAGAGAAAACGAATGTGACTGGTTAATTAATCTGAAAATGTTTGCTATTTATAATGAAGTTCTGGACACATTTGAATATAGCATTATTTTCTAGGAGACTAAGGTTTGGGTCACCAAATAGTAAAATATTACAATTAAGATTATGATAATCTGACAAATGGGCATTTCGAACAACGTTGTGTGGTGGACAAAAACATAAGAAGTGTTCAGCCTCTTCAATTAGGTGTCTGCAAAAACAAGATAGATTGTCACTTACGTATCGTGATAATTTTTGACCATTTAAGTTACTATTACCCAGGGTCAAAACTTGATAATAACTTAGTAATAATTAAATATGCAAAAAGCTGTCTAATATAATTTTAATTTAAGACTTCAGTACTGACACGGTCAGAGCTTATTTATGCATACACTAAATTGCCCCGGAACATGGTATGTTATAGTAGGTGATACTTTCTCAGTGATAAAATGTGTTTTTAAAACATTTGTTATGGATTCCTGCTTGGTTAATATAATAAATTAATATGCAGTAAACTGTAAATATGATGCACAGAAAGTTTGTAAAAATGTTATGCATGAATCACTATGTTAATATCTTAAATAAAAAATAAAAACAATTCTTGTTTTTTATTCCCTGCAGGTATATTCCACACACTTTTGATGCACAGAACTCTTGGAAAGGTGAGATTTAATTCTTCAACTCAACATACACAGTAATTTGTTAACCTGAAAACTAGTCTTTGTGTGTTTTTTAAAAAGCTAACTTCAAACCCATGTTGTGAACATGAAAGACATGTATGGTACCTGTGGCTGCATTTGTGTTCAAATAGGAATATTCAATGCACTATAGTACTCTTTTGGTTAAAAAAGTTCTGCCTTATCAACGTGCAGTATATAAAGCATATGACAAACACTATTATTGATATGTATTAAGCATGGTTCTTGGTTAAATTGGTTAATGCCAGTTACCAGCAAAGTTGCAATTGTTTTAGCTCTTTAACGAGGTCTCAGCAGCCTGATTTCTATCACTGTTTATGTTTTGCTAATGTCTATTTTATCGCCTGTACTTTCATGGCTTTTTGTGGGGGTTTTTTTCTGTTTTAGACTTTGAAAACAAGGTTCTGTTCAACTTTTGATTTAATAATACTAGTATTTTTAAATTCTGAAACTGACTGTTCTTGGTGTTACAATGTGTATATATATGTAGTCTAGTAGTAGTAGTAGTAGTAGAGTTCTGCAGTGTGTACCGTATTTGTTAAATATTATTGTCTTCTTTCTTTCAGTTTCACTACAAGCAAGAACATAGCTATTCTATTGGAACAGTTGGAGTGGTTGATGTGGATTGTGATTTCATTGACTTCACTTATGTATGTTTGTTTGTTTGTATTATCTGTTCATTCACTTACATAAAAAGGCAACTGTTTTCTATATCATTACGTTTTAGAATGAAATTTGTGTGTAGTACAGAGTACACTATATATATATATATATATATATATATATATATATATATATATATATATATATATATATATATATATATATATATATATATATATATATATATATATTATCAGCAACAAAAAAACTAATATGTAGTCTATTTGTTGTCAAATGTCACACTTTATTTGCTCTAGGTCATGTATACAGTAGCTACTAAGCTAGAGTTTGTACCTTTAAAGAGTACTAAGGGTTTATAAGGGTCATGGAAATCCTGGAAAGCCCTATTAATTGCAAATGTTATTTTCCAGGCCTGCATAGTTTTGGAATTTGGAATTTGGTCATGAAAAGTAATAGAAAATAAATATTGCTAACTAATATATTTTTTTTATCAATGTAAAATAACTCTTGAACAGATTGGCAATATGCATTTTAAAAGTCATACTGTTAAATTAATAGATGGCATTAATGATTGCATGAAAGTCTTTGAAAATTCTGTTTTTAAAAAGGTCAGGAATAATGTCATAGCAAGTCATGGAATTTAGTACACAACAAAGTGTGTAACCTGACAAGCTGCTTCTTAAAGATGTCTATTAGTACAATTATTTGCGCAGTATGTGTTTAACCTACCACATCTCTTTGATTGTCAGGTACGCGTGGCATCTGAGTATCTTGAGAGCTGTATCCGGCGAGATGTCAGTATGTTCCGCGATGCTCTCAGAAGTACGGAGGAACCACAGTCTGGCCAGGTAATGTAAAAACTGATGGTCATTTTATTGCTGAAGGGACTGTTAAACAATAACATAATGGTCTAGATGCGGATGGGGTATCTTGGGGGTGTACCCATCACCCACTGTGTACCATATTTTCTCATGTATTATGCACACCGGTGTATAATGCGCGTGTGCACCCCCCCCCCCCCCCCCCCCCCCACCCCCACCCCCGCACCCCCACTATACACACACACACACTTTGAACGTTTATTCCAAGAAAAAATACATAAACCATGATATAATGTGCACCGTTTTTTTAAATCACAAAATGGACGGTGAATGCAAGATGTACTGTTTTCCCCGTCACCAAAATTCACGAAAAACGAAAGCAGTGGTATTTGTCAAGAAACAAAACTTAAGTTAGGTACTTGAGTACATAGACCTACATGTCACATTAAATATAGGCTAGTACTTTCTTACTTACATGTCACAGACTCACACATGCATAAATCAAAACAAAATTATATACCCATACTCTGTAAATGACTAATAATTAAATGAAAACAAAAATATAGCATATTACATTTGTTTCTCATGGCTAATGTGAATGCGCGAGATTTCTAAAGTTATAGTAGTGTGGCACATTTCCGTTTTGACTGATTGCTGGACATTTTTAAAAGACAAGTTTTTTCTATTGTTATGTATAGTGCGCACCCCCATTTTTAACCTGTATTTTCTGAAAAAAAGTGTGCATAATACATGGGAAAATACAGTATGCAGCAAACCACTTGGCATAAATCAGTAGTTACCATACCACTTGCCTCTCCTAAACACCCACCTTCACCCACCTCCCCCCATGGTGAATTCTGGAACATTCAAACAAATTACATTGGAATAAGGATGCTACACTATGAGGAATACTAAAATAAATTTTTATGACAAAAAGTTAAATCAACTGTTTCTATATTTTAATTTCAATTATGTTTGCTAGACATTTTTATCTCTATACCTGTGGAAAATATAATGCTTTAAGTTCCATATTTTGAAACTTGACTGCAATACAGAATTCAAAAAATGTATCTGATAGATTTCTCATCCAGTATATCAAGTTGGTGAATACTAAAATAAGTGTTTTCTAATCACTCTTGCAGTGAGAAATGCATAGAAATACAAAATCCAGTAATCTTTCTTAAAAACAGATTGTTAGAATGCATTGAGTAGATAACTGAAAATAACTCTTTATTTATATTTGTGTTGTTATTGGAGCAGATAGCTCTGGAGTTTTTCCAGAAGAAGAGAGCAAGATGGCCGTTCCAGGCTGAATGTATCCCTTGGGAGGTGTGGACGGTCAAGCTGGACGTTCTCACACTGGCCAATGAACATGGTGAGCTATATGTCATTATTCTCTGGCAATCTGAAAAGGTGATTTCCGTAATCTATTCCCATAAATAAAAATCATAAAATCCAGTTATATTTCTATAACATCAATCTTAAAATTACAACAAGTATCAACCTGTATTCTGACATCCAGTGTTCAGACAGTGTCTCTTAAAAATGTATAAATTAATTGTCTAGACAATATTTTAATTATTTATTAGCATTAGATTTTGTTTTATTAAGAGTATTGTAAAAAGTCCATGGAACAAATTAGATTCTCCTCGAGTCCTGTGGCATAATGTGGAAATCTTGAGTGGATTCTGGTAAAAAGTGACTAAAATGGATGCCCGTCATCATTATTGTAAGCAATTGTAGAATACACCTTTAAATATAAAACAATGTTTATTGTGTGTTTTAAACCATTTTCATTTATTTGTTTTGTTATAACAACACCTAAACACCTAAATTTATGTAATTTATTATTGTAAATCGAATGGGTTAGATTTACAAGAATGGGACATATTTACAACATGCAGCAGAATGTTGAGAGTTCAGACTACAGTGTTCGAGAAATGTTGCTTATAAACAGCCATAATATAAAATGAAACAGCCACTTCACAAATGTACTGCATAGCACAATATTTGTTTTGAACAGAGGAATAATGCATCAAAAATGAAAAAGAACGGCCTTTCAAAAACAAGTTAAGCATTAGATTTAATATGATTTTAATTTATAACTTTTTTTCTCACTTCATTTAGTCACCATGGTACAAGAATGACAGATGGAAAATGCTAAATATTATGTTTTTTGTTTGTTACAGAGCGACAAGTGTGTCGAGAAAAGGTTGGAGAAATGCTGGGAGATAAAATCATGTACATTGCCGAGATGATGAATCGACACGAATATGTGCCAAAAATGCCTGATCAGTCCGATTTGGAGTTAATCTTTGATACTGTCCAATCAGATGTACAACCATACCTGTATAGAGTGAGCATTCCATTGTGTATTGATATTACAAGCAACAATCACACTTCAGACAAACACTCTTAACACTTCTCACTTCCATTGTGTACTGGTATTACAATCAACAGTCACACTTCAGGCAAACACTCTTAACTCTGTGCTCAATCTCACTTCCATTGTGTACTGGTATTACAATCAACAGACACATTTCAGGCAAACACTCTAACACTGTGCTCAATCTCATTTCCATTGTGTACTGATATTACAAGCAACAGACAAACACTTTAACACTGTGCTCAATCTCACTTCCATTGTGTACTGATATTACAATCAACAGACACACGTCAGGCAAACACTTTAACACTGTGCTCAATCTCACTTCCATTGTGTACTGGTATTACAATCAACAGACACACTTCAGGCAAACACTTTAACACTGTGCTCAATCTCACTTCCATTGTGTACTAATATTACAAGCAACAGACACACTTCAGGCAAACACTTTAACACTGTGCTCAATCTCACTTTCATTGTGTACTGATATTACAAGCAACAGACACACTTCAGGCAAACACTTTAACACTGTGCTCAATCTCACTTCCATTGTGTACTGATATTACAAGCAACAGTCACACTTCAGGCAAACACTAACACTGTGCTCAATCTCACTTCACCAGGCAGATACTTTACCACTATGCCATACCCACTAAAGACTTCTGCAATAGAACCAAAACCAATACTGCTACGATTTTTATTTTAATGTCTTTAATTATCCATAAACTCATATACATGTATATATTAATTATGAGACTATGATTTGAATAACATTTTGTCATTCTTTCATATAGAATAAAACTAGGTTATCTGGCAGCAGTTTTTTCTTTTTTCCATAATGATGATTGTGAAAACATTTCAATATTTTTACTTAAACATTGTTTAGAGACAAGTTGTGACATCTGGGCTATTATACTCTTCAAAAAAAGTAGGGGAACCTGAAATATTAATGTTAATGTCAACCATTAGACCGAACATACGTTTTGACCACAGACATCCTAGTAAAGAACGTTCAGGTCCGTTTATCAACACACTAAAACACATTCCATAGTTTTCACATGCATCACGCAGTTGCCTCGTACACGTGCGTGGGGTGTCATTTTCGATTTCGACAATTTCCAGGAAGGTCCATTAATCACTGTGGAACATTATTTCTGTCAATCTTTTTCATTCTGTTGATCATACAGTTTGCGATTTACTAATAAAAAAAAGAGTCAACTTTCAAAGTTCACTTCTGACCCCAATCGTCCTTCAAGATCTTTGGTGGTCATATAACCTACTGTAATACTGAACTACCGGTTGTAATGTTTGCCCAATTAATTCACTATTATCATATAACCATTCCCCACAGCTAATATACGTTACAATTTTGGCAATTGTAAATTCTTATGAGAGTTCCCCTACTTTTTTTGAAGAGTATATAATAATCTGAGCATATTTAACACAGTTCAAAAGACAAAATTCACTTTGGTTTTGTTGTGTATTTAACAGATTTCACATCAGTCAACGGGACCGTCTTCTGCTTCAGTTGGAACAACGATGCGAAAGTTCCTCAAGGATACTCTGGCTTTGTGATACACGGACTTGTCAGATAGATTGATGATGCCCCTAGAGACAGACAGATGTGGAAACCATTGGTGGATACCTCTTTTATATCATTGGAATGGCTGTTGCCGGTGGATGCCCACTTTGGTTGATGGATTGGGTTTTCCAAAGTGTTCAAAGATTGTGATAAATGAATTTTAAACAATTGATCATGATCATGGAAAGTGTTCTGAAAGACATTGGGTTGTTTCTTTTCTATGTGATGCAATTTTCTGCAAGATGTGTTATTTGTAACCATGCAATAGATATGTGCAAAAATGTGTGTTAGATTGTCAAACAGGATAGACTGCAGTGTTCGACCGACCAATGTTTGAGAACATCACTAGCCTTCACAGCAACTTTGGCTGGTGCCTTACGTATCATAGTAAAACAGTTGATAATTTTCTCTAGCCCAAACCATAAATTCACAGCCTGGACATAGAATTCAAATTGGACTTCAGTAAGTGATTGTAGCGTCATCCGGGGACTGACAGTCTACCCTGCATCATGTAATACTCTAATCAGAAGGATTTTCATTTGATCAGACTAAAAGCAAACCTTTAATAAACCACTCACCTCTAGTTAAATACATTAAGTGGTCTCTTAAAGCAGTTGGTTGTTGAATACAGGCCTAGTTGTGGTGTGTTGGATGATTTGTCAAAACTACAAGGCATCCTGTCTTTATCAAACCATTTATTTGCTTAATACATACAGTTTGTACTATATTGAGAGATATGTGAGGCAGGTAGGGTTAATCATTATAATAAATTTCTGCTTTATAGAGTGCTTGTTTTAACATGTTTGCTTAAACATCTAAAAACATACTAGCTGCAAAATGTGTTAGAATATGAAGTAATAATGTGTTTAGGCTACTGAAGTTCATTTTGGGATACCAAATTCCCATGGTCTACTAGATTTTCACATCTGCAAACTAATACACTACGAGAGACTAGATTTACCAGTGTCTAAAATTCACATTTCCTGTTTAAATTATATTCTCGAAAAATACTTACATGTGTAAAATACTACCTTTCCTATAATGCTTGCCTTTGATCCATTAATTGTAAAGTTGT
Source organism: Gigantopelta aegis (assembly GCF_016097555.1). Lineage (NCBI taxonomy): Eukaryota > Metazoa > Mollusca > Gastropoda > Neomphalida > Peltospiridae > Gigantopelta > Gigantopelta aegis. Next base: position 43,663,984 of record NC_054707.1, on the reverse strand, counting down.
ATAACATCTTAAAAAGAAAAGTGAAGGCCATTCAACATTTATGTAAAACAAAAATCTGGCCATTTTGGTACCTCCATCCTCCATATATAATCATTCGTATTCACCAAGCACTTTTCTTCCTCCTCATTGTGACGTAACTGATCAATTTTGGGTTCAATATTTGTATTTTTAATTTGTTTCTTTGATACAAGCAATGATAAATATTTAATACTTATTATCATTATGAAAAAAGCAGCATTTATCTTAAAACAATTAAGGGCTACCCCCCAAAAAAGATGGCTACCACTGACAAATGTTAAGGTCAAGGCGTATATTAACCTGTTAGTTAAAAGATTGTTTAGTTAATTAAATGAATGCCAAAGTAACCAATAACTGAGCTTTGTACTTTCGTATTGTGTTCATGGAATGTGCTCTGGTGTTGAAGATCATATTATGTTTAATTTGTTACTAGAGATTGGCATTATTTTAAGTCTTCCTTTTGATCAGAAAGTGAGAACCATGCAGTGTGTCTAACTTGTGTCATGATGGTAATGTTAGTGAAAGATGCAGTAACTTTGTCCCGTAGTGATTCATATGGTAGTTCACTGGTATTAGGATTATAATGGTTTTGTTGGTTTCTAGTTTAGACTGTTGTAGGTTTGTGGAGATCTCATTCTGACTCTCCTGATATGATTTAAGCAGATTAATGTTTAGCTTCCCTCAGCATGTTAATAAACAAAATGGTACTACAATATGATTAACTGTCAATGCTCAGTATGATAATGTCTTTAATGGCTGCCCATAATCTAAGTTAGGGGAGCAGGTAATCACTGTAATCACAGGGTTTGTTCACAGTGAGGTCTGTACTATGGGATGAAGCTAAGCTAGCTATAAACACGGTGTTGGGAGACAAATATTATGTGATATTTTATACTAAAGGTTGAATTACATGTATTTCCAGTTTACAATCATAACATTTAGAATCCTAATTTGAAAATGTGACTAGAATTAATGATCAATTGCATTCATTGGATGATATCTTGTGCTGGATCAAATTAACATCTAAATGATGCATCACATTTAATCATTCATATCAGTCATCCACTGATACTCCTTATTCAGGATCCTGAGGTACTTGTAACTTGATCTAAATGGAAATTCTTATGAGTGTATATCTATAAAAATACGATTCTGCGTGCTATGATCATTTTGACTTTTAGAAATTAAAAGAAATGATAGTTACAAGAAGTTCAGACTTGTGATTATGTACCTCATTCGGTTGCCATGATTTAGCTACCAAGTAAGCGGTCAGTGGGGAAAGTGCTGAATTATGCTTCAACTTAGTAAGTGCTAGTTATTAACAAGAGATTCAGACTTTGTGGCTAAATAACTTACTGTTTAACAAAAACTATGAGGAGACAGCTTCCAAAAAATACTAGTTGGAAGTGGATTTATGATATATAAAAAACAGCATGTTTCAGGACAAAGAGTGAATTGTTTTATGACCAATGTTGTTTCTCGGAGTGTTTTTTTTTTTTAAATTAGTTGATTGGAGTATTTGCATGCTTTGATGAGTATGGCAAAGAGTGAGGTAGGATAACAGGTTGTGGCTTGTTTTTATAATTTGTGTGTTATTTTATGCTACATATAGTGCTTAGGTGGAAACTTGGATACCCTACAAATCGGATTCATTCCACTTCCCAAGTAAAGTGCCATACCATTTGACTGTCAGAAGTTGCTCATGTGTGATCTGGGCTTTTGTAGTCAATCTGAATGAGATATATCTCTTAGACTCTTAACAAGCTTGATGCACGACTAGCAGTCGGTAAGATTTTCTTTGTGACACCCTGGCTTAGGGACCACTAACTATATCTACTGATAATATCTTTGATGTTTGGAGGATAATTTCCAAAGGAAATTAGTATAGTATTTTACCCAGGATACATTGCCAGCTCTGTCTACAGGAAGGTTTGGTTGTAGTTACTTTCAGTAAGCAGCAACACTTACTATAAAACATAATAAAGATTTGTGGAGGGTTTTTCTAATCTTTGAGTTGTTTTATTTCCAGTTTTGCCACACTGTTTCTTGCCATCCAAGTCCACATCCCTAGTCCTTGTTTATTGTGTTTCACCATCACCAGCTTGTTGCTAATGTTTTGTTTTACGTTCTTTTTGTTGTTTGCCTCTGACAATGATTGTGACTGTTTGTTAAATGATTGTCAAAATCTGTACTTTATTATAGGTAGATTGTAGTTGTCTTTATTACTGACAGTATTTTTGTTGGTATTTATGTACTGTACTTTAAATTATTTACTAAGAAAGGCAACGTGTGCATAATGTAAATATTTCATATGGGGTTTTTTGTGTGTTTTTAATGTGATTTTTTTACTCCAATCATGTTGTATGAATTATGGCAGTTATTTTATTGACATAACCTTCATTTAAAATGTGTGTTTGTTGTTCAGGTAACTGTAAGTTAATGTTAGAATAACAAATAAGTGGACATTGTTACATTACTATTGATGCTTATGTGTTCAGGTATTTTGATATTTAAGTAACTTTCAAATATGAATGTTGTATATAGAGGATCATTTAGTATGTTTGTTTTATGATATTGTGGTGGAAGCAGCAGATTGGTACCCTGTAATCAAAGTGGAATTATTGATTTGAAACCATGTTGAAACTCAAAAAAATTAATTATATTTAATTTGTATTAGGTTTGTTACAGACATATATAGTATGTGTACAATGTGCCTGACCCAGTCCGTTTTAAGTTCAAAGTGACACACTGTATTTGAAATTTATTGGATAATGGGTAGTATATACATAGATACAATTATAGTTTTTTTCAAAACGTTGAAACCACCTATTTCCACATTTAATTGTCAGATGTATTTGATGAGAAAAACTAAACAAACAACAACAAAAAAACCCAGTAAATAATAATATACAATAACAGGATTTATTTTTCTTGGACTGGTTCCATGGTCCATGATTTATATGATGACATGGTATCGGTGTATTCCTTAAATTTTAATGCCCGTTGAAATTAAAACAATAACTAAAGACATGTACATGTAAAGCTATGAACACACGTTTTATAAACTGAGATTGTCAAATACTTCATGTATATGGTTCGCTTGAAAACAAAGCAGCAATTTTAAAAAATGAAAACATTGACAATAGTTGCTGAAAATGCATGTTTGAAGAACAGGATAGATGAAAAGGAAACTTTTCCCGTAACCCACCATATTTGTGGTTTTTGTTGTGATAACTGATATGTCACAGAATAATGTTTTTAATTACCTTATCAAACTGCAGGATTTTATAAGTTATAGAGATGGTTATTATTTATAGTCCACATACTAATGTCAGAGTTTCATATATAATATGTTGTATAATTTTAGCTGTACTAGGTAATGTTTCACATGAATTAGTCTGTGATTTGCAATAGTTTATTATACTAGAGGAAAGTCAAGCACTTGTTGGAAGTTGGAAAATACTCTGCTTGAATGTTTGTTTTGCATCATCATCATTTGATTGATATGTCCAAGTATAAATAAGTGGACTAGACAATATTGTATTTTATTGTGGATATTGTCATCTGTAAAATAATTGTGTTACAATAAGCTTTCTATATTTATTATTGTTTGCCAGATGCAAAGTAATGTGTATTTAGTTTTTACAGGATTAATTCCGTTATTTACATAACATTTTGAATTTGTTTGAATGTTATTGTGTAAGAAGTATGACTGTGTTTTGGGTTAGGAAAATCGGATTTATAATATGATGTTGTGTGTATACGTACGACGGGAGTGAGAAAAAATAAACCATTTTAATACAACGTTTTTATTTATTAATCACTATTAACAGTATGTAGACTGTGTTTACCTACAAACTGACAATCATCAGTGTCAGGATTTTATATTTTGGATAGGTGGGCAACCACATTGTCTATGAGTTATGGGGCGACAGGATATAATATATAACATGGTATGGGGAAAATGTGTGATTGGGAGGAAGGGCATTACTATTTTGCCTCCCCCCCCCCCCCCCTAGCTACGGCCCTGAATGTATATACAAAATACTTCATACAGATTGTGCATTCCATTATCGTTTGGAAACTATTTTCTTTAGTTTTTATATTTGGAGAAGGTGGATTTAAGAATGCAACAAATTTTAGCATAATAGCACCAGTTTGTCATATCATTCTTATTTCTCACCAACATTTATACTATTCTTCTGCACATTTCAATACAAACGTTGATTAACATGATCAAATATGTCTTGGCACCTGTGTTTGCTGGCCAGAGTGACCCTGTCTAAACCGCCAGCGTCACCATCTCCGTTAATGACCACACTCCACAATAGAAGGACGGGTAGCGGCCCCACTTACTCCAGCTCTATCTGCAGTTTGCACTGGAGGCGTCGAGACGGGGGATGGTTTAGCGGGTGGGTAACGTGATCACGGAGAGCCCGGATTGTCGTAATTAAAGGTGAAAGATCCGCCAAGATGGCCAGGTACTGCCTCGCTGATTGTCCTCGTGTTTACCAGATGAAACGAGGACGTCCCATTGCTTTGAAGTGTCGCAGTTTCGAGCAAATAGACTCCACAAATACATGCAAATGAGCAACTAATTGAGGGATGATGATGGTCAGCTAGTACGAAGTGGAAATAGTGGTTTAATTCCCTCGTTCTGGCTTTGTGTACGGTTAACAGAAGACATGAAGGGGAAGTTCGTCTGCTGTTTTCTAGGTAAGTTGTAACTGGCTGACTTTCGGTTTTGAAAACATTCAGTCCTCTGCGATAAATCGCACTACTGCCAAGGAGAAAATCGTACTCCTAAAAATAATCGGTGTTAAGAGGGGAAAGCGGGGAGGATTCAAATACCCTTCCCAAGATACCCTGACTGACCCTTCCCAAGATACGTATATTTTGTATTCCGTATGTGCGTAAAATGAAATCCGAACTATTACAAACGCCAAGACAATCGGAAACGCATTGAATTTAAAAACGAAAATTGATAATGTATAATGACAAGATACTTTTACTTTTATGGTAATTGATCAAGTTGACGTGCCTATATTGAATTCTGATTCAGTTCATGGTGCCCTAGGGACACGGCTAGTCCAGCATCATGGGTTGCCTCTCCAGGACAGAAATGGGTGGCTTTAATTGTTGATTAAGGCAAGCGAGCTTTAGTGGATAAGACCAAATTTATAAATGTTAAGTTTATATTAACCGTTCGAAAACTTATTGTAATTGATTTGAACGACAGCAGAGATATTAATACAGAAATCAATTAGGCCTAAAGAAAAATGTTTGCTTCCGGAGAACGTGCCGAATTTTTTTTTAGGTAAGGTAGGTAGGTTTGTTCTTTTATTTATTATTATTTTATTTGTTTAATATTGTTATTATTCATATTATTATTATTTTAATACATTCATCCCAGATGAAATGTTATGTTTCACCTACGTATTGATGAAAAAAAGAGAAAAAAGAACCAACAATATACTGAACTTTGTGTTAGGGTCATCTCTTATATTTCTAGGTTTGGTCGGGTTCCCGGAAATACATAATTTTGAGGGGCCATATTGTCTTTGTAAGTTATTTTCATTTAATAGGCCTTTCAGACCCTGGCTTTCAATGACTTCTTAACACAGATTTGACTTATATATATTATCTTCAGCTGTGCTGCTTCAGTTGTTGTCTGTCCGTGGACAGAACAACCCGTGCGTGGACACAACTGGCATGGTAATGATGGCGGGCTCACAGTGCGGACAGTTCCACGCCTGCTACAGCGGAATTCTCTACAAGACCGTGCTATGTCCGGAGGGTATGGCGCTGAATTCCACCAGACAGAGATGCACAGTGGACGCCTTCGACAAATGTGTCGCCTGTAAGTATCACAGGATAATAAGCCGACGTCTGTATCATATCAAGTTTATGTCCTTAGCGAATAACGACTATTTGACGTCATATCATTCAACTTTTGTTTCCCAGCGATACTGAACCACATAACTACAACTAGTTATACCCCCATTGACGGGAGTAGGTGTGTTGCATACATAATGGGATATTGTCATGAATCATCTGTAATAAATGTTAGACACAGAAATACCTAATTCTCGAACAGTGCTCATTTTACTTTTTTCCTCTCTGTTCTTTTTATTCATTAGCTATTTACCTGAACCACAAAATCGTGATGAGCAGGGTCCCGTTCCACAAAGCGATCTTAGCGCTAGGATCACCGTAAGTGCATATGTTAGCTGTGCTGTTACGGTGATCTTAGGGCTAAGATCGCTTCGTGGAACGGGACCCAGGGCCGTATCTCTGCACAATGCAGAGTCGAATGGGCATTTCACAAAATAGTGGATGCTTCCATGAATCCCTTATCTAGTGCCTTGTCTGTAAGAGGACAGCCACTCCCGAGGAGATCCTTTTCTGGAGATTATATCCCTTTTGCACAACAAGAGAGGACTGCCACTACCGGTCTAGTTTACTAAATCAAAACTAGCACCGGACAGCTATAAGTATAGCTGTGATGACATGAACTTATTAGTTTTTCTCCTGGTCAGACTAAGACGAGTTACAATGGACTTCAAGTCTTGAATAAGTGGGTATAAATACAAAAACAACTTATCTCTGATTGATCATTATTTCTCTTACAGCGATGACCAGGTCGTTTCAGTATCCGAGAGACCTGGAATGAGCATTCTACACTGATTATTCTGATTGATCATTATTTCTCTTACAGCGATGACCAGGTCGTTTCAGTGCCCGAGAGACCTGGAAAGAGCATTCTACCCTGATTATTCCCTCGGCTGCCCAACACGGAACTTCTTCTCGTGCAGGTATGGTGAGATCGAGACAGGCCACTGTCCGTCTGGGAAAGTTTACGACGAAGGCACGGACACTTGCAGCGCCGAGGTTACATGCAGCAGAGCCGCCCAGTGCGACTCGACGACGACGTTTGCCATATACGCCGACTACAACTCCGGCTGCCCTCCAACGGGATTCTTCGTCTGTTTGTCTGGAACAGTGTTCGCCAACACCTGCCAAGAGGGACTGTTTTACAACGAAGGTGTGAAAAATTGTGACTATGCGCGCAATATTCCCTGTGCGCAAAATGTGAAACACTGAACCTTTTTGGTATGTGCGGATATATCAGCAACCAATGTCTATTTCGTCCTACTTTGTTGACTAGGTCCCACTAAGAAGTGTTGGCAGCCGTTCGTCACTTCAAAACCTAGCTATCGTTGGATATGAATATGTGCGTTGTCAATTGGCCATATTATTTAAATTAATATTACTGGTGATAATTAGGATATTCGTGAAACATGCTACCATTTAATATGAAGTGTAGCCTATGTCTCTGATTAAATATTTTTCATTTGTCACGCGATAGTGAAGCTTGTGAAATGAAAACTTCGACATAAATTTGATACGAAATTGAAGCCTGTTAATTTAGTTCACAGGCACAGATTGTTGGCGTGGGTGTTAAGGTTTTACACCCATTCACCACTTATCTTGGAAATATCCCCAAAAGCTAGCGGTTAACGGGTGAATATTTAATGAATGCATAATATGCACAGTGTAATTTAAAATATTATGAGGTGTCTCGTTGCGAGTCACTTTGGTTAATGTCATGTTGATGTTTTGTTTAGTTCACAATCTGATTAAAATTAGCTCTACTGGGTCTACCACCAGTAGATCTAACAGCATTGCGTGGACTCCCATGTCCAGCCGACATTTCATCTATAAATAACAATTTAAATATCGACCAATTACACTTCGCCTTTTAATAGTTTATAGAGTTATTCGGGAGCATACAAATTCTAAAAATATCGGGCGAGACTATTTATGCAATAGGCGAACTTGTTGGTCTATTTCAACATTGAAAAAACAGGGAGAAAAGTGCAGTAATAAACTCTGGATTGTATACTAGTATAAACAGATTTTATGGCTATACCATCACGAATTTTATATAAACTTTTATATTGCAATTAGTTTCCGGCATACTAATTTACCCGAATCATTTCGTATACCCTCGGCATGATCCCGAATGTCTTCAAATTCTTTTCAAATCACTGGCATGATTTTGCAAGTAAGCTTTTGATTGGTCAAATGAAAGGTCAACTGGACATGGAGCTAATTTTAATTAGATGTTAAGTTCATATATGACCACATTTGCATTTGTCCTTTGTTTACAGACAAAATTAAATTTGTGTGATGTATATGCAGAATTCTATTTAGTTTAAGCATGGTTAAGCTGCGTTATGTTCGGTTAAAGTTTCTCTATTTGCCCATAACTCTTGAATTGTTTAATGAATAACTTTCTTTATTTGGCAAAGAGGCGACACGTAGCCCAGTGGTAAAGCGCTCGCTTGATGCGCGGTGTCGGTGTGGTATCGACCCCTGTCGGTAAGCCCATTGGGCTATTTCTCGTTCCAGCTAGTGCACGACTGATATATCAAATGCCGTGGTATGTGCTATCCTGCCTGTGGGAAAGTGCATATAAAAGATCCCTTGCTGCATTAGGAAAGATGTGGGTTTCCTCCGATGACTACGAATCAAAATTACCAAATGTTTGACACCCAATAGTCGATGATTGATTAATGAATGTGCTCTAGTGGTGTCGTTAAACAAACCAGAACTTTATTTGACAAGTGATAGTGTTTCAAAATGCATACTCCCAGCCCCATGAATGTGACCCCGGGGCAGGTTCAAGGTTATTTAGAGACTGATTAATGTTTTGTTATCGAGTGAAAACAACCATGTCTATTAGATCCCATACTGGGACGTGCCAGCTGCCGTTGCTGTGACATTAACACTGACGTGATCCTTAAAATACGACCAAAGCATTTTCACATCTCAGGAAAACATTTTAAATTTTACAAGCACTGGTTGCATGTTTTCTTCAAGTAGTTATTACATTGTTATAACGCATGTATACAATGCCAATAATAAATAGTTAATTACAGTGGTTGGTCTAAGTCCCACCCACTCCCAAGGGGTTGGGTTGGGGGGTTTTTTGGTTTGGTTTTTGGGGGGTTGTTTTACGTTGGAGAATCTGAGGAATCCCTTCGAGAACGTTTGTGGCCTTTGACTACATGAAATTGACCCGCCCCTCCCCGAATGGATTTTCTTGATCCGCCACTGAATTATATTTAGACTAAATTGTTCTTGGAGCCTATACTTGTGGCGAGTTTCAGTTATATGTTACTAGAAATAAATAAAACCACAATATTTACTCTTCGTTTTGTTTTGTTTCATTACAGAACTTTAAAATATACTCTCCTTAGATGTAGACCGTAGCAGTGCATGGAAGAAGACCGATTACCTAAATCCACCTCTCACAAATATTGTATTTCTATCACTCGCTGAACATTTCAGTATATCTATAAAGTATAAAATACAATGAATCATAACAATACAGTAGTTTTGTATAATCTGACAGACTCATAAAAGTAAAACCGACATCCCCACAGCCAACAGATGTAATAAACCTATCAATATACTCCTCGCTGTAAGATACCGATGTCCGTTGTTTTAACTTACAATATAAAGTAAAGTAAAGTTTGTTTTATTTAACGACGCCGCTAGAGCACATTGATTTTTTATCTTATCATCGGCTATTGGACGTCAAACATATGGTCATTCTGACACCGTTTTTTAGAGGAAACCCGCTGTCGCCACATAGGCTACTCTTTTACGACAGGCAGCAAGGGATCTTTTATTTGCGCTTCCCACAGGCAGGATAGCACAAACCATGGCCTTTGTTGAACCAGTTATGGATCACTGGTCAGTGCAAGTGGTTTACACCTACCCATTAAGCCTTGCGGAGCACTCACTCAGGGTTTGGAGTCGTTATCTGGATTAAAAATCCCATGCCTCGACTGGGATCCGAACCCAGTACCTACCATCCTGTAGACCGATGGCCTGCCACGACGCCACCGAGGCCGGTAACTTACAATATAACCAGCAAATATTAGGCATTAAGCCTAGTCTACACCCCCAATAACATTTTTTTTTTGTTTAACACCATATTGATCAATTAATCATCGGCTATCGGATGTATTTTGTAATTCTGACAAAAAGTCATCACAGGAAATCCGCAATATTTTTCTATTAGTAGCAAGGGATCTTTTATATGCACAATCCCACAGACAGGATAGCACATACCACGACCTTTGATTTATCAGTCGTGGTGCACTGGTTGGAACGAGAAATAGCCCAATGGGCCACCAACAGGGATCCATCTCAGACCGACCGTGCATAAAGCCAACGCTTTACCACTGGGAAACGTCCTGCCCACCCCCCCCCACCCCACCCCCCTCAAGAACAATTATTAATGACAGTGCCAACAGACCAGCCCTGTGTTTACATTATCAGTTAATGCCATCTTTATTTAATCTCTGCTTTCTTACACACCAGTTGGAGGAACAAAAAGAAAGAAAGAAATGTTTTATTTAACAACGCACTCAACGCATTTTATTTACGGTTATATGGCGTCAAACATATTGTTAAGGACCACAGAATTTGAGAGGAAACCCGCTTTCACCACTTCATGGGCTTCTCTTTCCGATTAGCAGCAAGGGATCTTTTATTTGCGCTTCTCACAGGCAGGATAGCACAAACCATGGCCTTTGTTGAACCACTTATGGATCACTGGTCGGTGCAAGTGGTTTACACCCATCTATTGAGCCTTGCGGAGCACTCACTCAGGGTTTAGAGTCGGTATCTGGATTAAAAATCTTGCCTAACCACGACGCCGAGGATGGTCAGTTGGAGGAACACGTCAGATATCTAGTATCACATAACCATCTCACTAATGAGATATCAATTGGACATCAGATTGGCTGCTTCGCGGTGATGACACGGTCTGACGGCCAGTATGCAGTAGTGCTACATTCAAGAAAATTGGGTTTGAATGTATGGTCCCACTGGTTATCAAACGTGTACCATGCTTGTAACATGTATACTTAAAACAAGAATTCTGTGCAATTAAGTTTCTCCCATCATATATTTCTTTTATGTTGCCGACAGTTGCATGCAGATATTCATCTCAATACACTTAAAATTAAAACAATAAACTAAGTTTCATAAACGCAGGACTTAAAAAAAAAAAAGGTGACTAATGGAGCTAAATATGAGACATTTTCATCGAACTAAATGCAAAAGTTGACACCATTGTTGCCAGAAAGGTTAAGGACAGACAAGTATGGCTGAAATGACAAGAATGAGCAAGTTTTAGTCACTTATGTCAATTTTCCTGGCTTTAAAAATCTTATCCAATTGGCTTTGGAGTAATGGTTCAGGCTGTGAATGATATTCTGTCCACATTATCATGTGTAACTAGTCTGCATTCAGCCAGTGCACTATACTAGTCAACGTGCTTCAAGTTAAACTATATTTAACCACACCAAGAAATCAGGTTTTCAAATGTTAGCGTTGCTTGCTGTCCGTATCACAATTAACATCGTGGAAAGCAAATCTTATAATGGAAGAAGTAAGGAAATGTTTTAATGACACACTCAACACATTTCATTTACGGTTATATGGTGTCAGACATAGGGTTAAGAACCACACAAATATAGAGAGGAAACCCGCTGTTGCCACTTCATGGGCTACTCTTCAATTAGCAGCAAGGTATCTTTTATATGCACCATCCCACAGACAGGATAGTGCATACCATGGCCTTTGTTACACCAGTTGTGAAGCACTGGCTCCTAATAACGGAAACTAGCATAAAATATGACAAACAAAACTGTGTAGTGTTAATTACTTTTTCAGTTTATTTAAACAAGTACAAAATTAATAAAGGTGTCATGTTATTTATTAAACATCATTCTTATCGCAAAGTATTTAAAGTGTGAATAACACCAACCAGCAGCATCACATTTTTTCCACAGTATTTTGTTATTTTAAAGTTTGACCACTGAATGCAAATCTATTAAAACTGAAAAATGTAAGAAAACCTTGAAAACTGAACAGATTCAAACTTGTCTATAAATACAGGTCTCTTGATTTAGAATTAGTAGAGGAGCAATCCATTACTATTCTGATAATTCCATGCGAGAAATTTAAAATGAATAGTTCCAGAAAGAAATGAAAAAAAAACAGAAGGAAGATATATATTGTTAATAAAGAAAAATTATTAAACTGATGAGAACCTTTGGAGAAACAACTTTTTTTATTTATATATTGTAATCACTGTTAATTTTAAGAAATATTAACCAAAAAATGTTTTAAATGACAAATAACAGAAATATTATTGAAGCAGTTCAATAGATTAAAGCACATACCCTATCATAAAAGGGAACATTTCCCCCCTCAGACATTATAGATTTTTTAATAAGATCTTTTCTACTCAAATTACTAACATAAAAACTGAACCAATTATAAATCAACATTAAATTGGTTTTCCATTATTCAATCTTTTAAATCAATTTTAAAATGTATTTTCACAAAATTTTGTGAAAACACATTTTAAATTTTTGAAAGAACTTATGTAAACATTAAATGAGAGCTCAGCTCCGTAGTCTCACGACTTGACTGAAGCCACCCAATGATCTACTCAAAACCGTTGTAAAATAAAACCCTGAAATGTCCATTTTCTCCAAACACATTTACACAGTATATGTACAGATTCTTAGCACTTTTCACTTTCTTTTTATCTCAAGTTAACATATTATACACCGCTCAAATGACCAACTACTCAAAGTAATTTGTATGTCAAAAAAATAACCATCCAACTGACTGCCCAGCACCAATATATGAAAAACAAAAAGGTTACAGCTTAAGATATAGGTTTTATCATGCAAAAATAAGGGTGAAAACCATGGTTCTTTTCCAAATGATACTAGAACATATCTTAAGATACTAGTCACAAAGTACATTTCATAAACATATTTTATTACATTCAATACTTATTGTTTTACATTGTTGAAATTAAATTAGCTGATAATGAGTAACAAAGTCTATAAACATCAGCTTTTCCTTCACATCATTGTTCATCTAAGTAACTGTAACAAATATTAACAATAAACAGTGTTGTGCGCTTTCATACATACAATCAACTATTGACAAAAGCATTAAATGCAAAAGTGAGGTTTTGTCATGTGACAACAGTAATTTCAATTGTTTTCATCTAGCACCACATTTCAGTGAACACACAGTGGTATGGCAGTGAGAAGATAATTGCATAGATACAAATTCGAATCCATGTCCACACAAACTGGATACCCAAGTTAAGCACATACACACACATACATACAAAAATATACTTGAAAACTGAAGCAATTAATTTTAGGGGATAACAGTTTCATCTACCTTATGCACTTAAGGTGATCCTAGTGCTAGGATCGCTTTGTAAATGGGGCCTTGTATTACAAGTTCAACTGTTACTATTAATTATTAACCCCCTCCACCGAAAAAAGAAGAGGATAAAAACACCAACCTAACACCTAAAATGCTGCTTATTGCAAAACAATATTGTATTAAGTGGCTAATCTGAGAGATAATGGGGGTTTTCTTATTGTTATCAATACTCATTCATTGCTAGCGTACATACCGTTGATGAAATTATGATTGGTTCGTATGATTTAATCATTCTCAGTATTAGTTTTTGTCTTTATACAGTCAAACACTCTGGGTATCTGTTTCCAGTTTTTGAGCATTCAATATTACAATTCACCATACATGACATCATACCTGGAACACATCAACTTTTGACTTCAATAATGAACATGCCATTTTACAGTATTCTTTAATCGTATTAAAAAATATAGAATATATATGCATTATTTTCCAATAGCATGTGTTTACTCCCATGTTTCATGGGTAAATAAAATACCAAAAAAACCCTCATTGTAATAGAAGATGTCAGTTGAGAAGACAAAAATCAGGAATGATGTTTGTGTGGAACAAACTAGAGAAGAGCACTAAGTGTGTTATTTCGAGTATTCTGCTGAAGTAACACCACCATGTTGGGTTTTCCTGCGGAATGATTCGTAAGCACTATGATTGACTTCATCACAATAAATGCAGGACGAGCGAAATCACAACTAATCTTCTTCATCACTGGCCGCATCAAACATCTGAAAAAAAGTGAACAACATTCAGTTAAATAAAAATATTAAAACAATATTTCTACAATATAATATTACAAGAAAGAAAACACTATGGGCTCTTTACATGATCATAGCAACACACAAGCCAATGACCGTTCAAACTGTATACGTATGTGACAAAAACAGCCAAATTAAATGCAGACTTTAGACAAGGAATACAATCAGAATCTGTGAAAATCACATCAAACATAAGGCACAAATTGAAAGTTGTCAAAGTGAAGATCGGTTCTTTGCTGCACCATATCGCTGTTGTTAAAATATCCCTTTTATATTTATATAACGGTAAACATTTACTGTGGCCGCTTAATACAGGTATTTTAGCAATTTGGGATCCGATTTAAGTGGCCAATGGCCGCGCTAGACAGGTGACCGCTTATTACAGGTGCATTTATATTATAAATCATTTAGGAAGAAAAAGTGGCCGCTTAAGGCAGGTGACCGCTGATTACAGGCTTGACCACACACACACACACACACACACACATAGAACACACACACACACACACACACACACACACAGATATACACATACACACAGATACACACACGCACACAATCCATAGTGATCACATACACAGACACACTCATGTATGGAGAAACATAAATGGAATCTACTCAATCTATTTGCATAGAAAGTGACTGACCAATTACGTTATGTATTACATATACGTATATGCATATAGATTATGGACAAATGGAAATTGCGTTCAATGGAATGTTACAAGCTGTTATCAAAGCTAAAATTCTGGTGATCCTATGTTTTCAACTTCTAAAGATTTTAATTCAACAGTTCACCACATAATCCCTTGGTGGTTTCGGGTCAAGATTTAAAGTTAAAACAACAAGCAACCAGAATATGCGTTTTAAAACTACTGGACACCGTTGTACACCATCGACTGACATGCAAATGGAATTTTTATACTTTTGGGCATATTTCGTCATTTGTTGTTGACAATGAGCTAGACTATTGAAATATGATTATTATGAAACATAAAACTGCATGGGTGACACCGTATAACATTCCATTACCCCTGATATGATATTTAAGCCCTTTTTAAGATTATGGGCTGAATTTACAAAGCCTGTTTACAACTTACATGCATGTAGCTACACACTCCCATCAATCGAATGTGGTGCAATTGTTTATGAAGAGGGGGAAGATATTGTGAATATATTGAATGATTATTTTATTACTCAAGCTAGAGTTGAAAATCCGGATAAAGATGTACCAGATAAATATAAAGCCATTAATAAATTGAGTGATATTTCAATAAAAGAAGAGTCAAATGATATATTGAAGTCATTAGATGTAAGAAAAGCTAACGGTCCAGATATGATTGGTAATAGAATTATTAAAATGTTCGGAAAACATTTAATCAAACCACTTACAAAATTGTTTAACATGTCTTTAATGTATTCCATTTTTCCTGATGTTTAGAAACAATGGTTTATAATTCCAATCCACAAGAAAGGCAGCATTCACTTGTGTAATAGTTACAGACCAGTGGCTCTCACCAGTTGTTTATCAAAAATATTCGAAACGTGCGTCTTAAAATATGTATCCAATTTCTTCTTGGACAACACAATATAATATCTAATTTGCAATCTGGATTTAGGTCTGGTGATTGTACATTGTATCAATTGACTGATCTTTATAATTTTATTTTACAAACATTGGATGAGGGCAAAGAAGTCAAAGCGGTATTCTATGATATTAGTAAGGCTTTCGATCGTGTGTGACATAAAGGATTATTATATAAATTACAGACTAAGGGAATTAGTGGAAGACTTTTACTGTGGTTTGAAAATTACTTAGGAAAACAAATGCAGAAGACTGTGATCAGTGGGTTTAAATCTGATAATAAGCCTATTTTGGCAGGAGTGCCTCAGGGATCAGTGCTAGGGCCACTTTTATTTCTAGTTTATATAAATGATATAGTGGAGAATATTGAGAGTGATATTAAATTATTTGCAGACGACACTTCTTTCTATGCCAGTTTTAGATGGTTATCAAGTGGGGTGTCGTACAATAAATTCAGATCTTAGTTTGTTATTAAGCTGGGCAGAGAAGTGGCAGGTTAAATTTTCACCAGAAAAAACAGAATCAATCACATTTTCTAGAAAGATCCACACACAGATCCAACCAGATATATTCTTAGGGGATTCAAAAATAACTGATGTAAACAATCATAAACATCTTGGTCTTACATTCCAAATGGACGGCCAGTGGCATTGCTACATAGAACAGCTTGTTTATAAAGTTAGCCCAATGATAAATTGTCTCGTAGTTTAAAGTATCGTCTAAAAAGGAAAACACTGGAAACATTATATAAATCTGTTATTTTGCCAGTGTTTGACTACTTGGGATAATTGTATAGAAGCCCAAGCAAATATATTAGAAACACTTCAGTTGGACGCCCTCCTTACAATATGTGGTGCTGTTAGGGGAACAAGCCATGAACAAATTTATAGCGAAACTGGATTCAGTCCTTTACACCAACATAGTGTATTTCATAAAATATGTATCTTTTATAAAATGGTTAACGGCATAACTCCACAGTATTTATCATCGTTGGTACCCAACAGTTTCTGAAAATCACTCAGTCCGTAATGCTGACCAATTGCAATATATTCAAGCTAGAACAGAATTATACAGGAAATCGTTTTTACCCTTAGTAGTTCGTGAGTGGAATAATATTGATGAAAATATAAGACAAATAGAATCTTTTTGAAAATTTAAAAATTGTATATCCCCGCTGATAAATGGGTTAACTAAGACATTTTTAGAATTCGGATCACGCTTAAATAAAATAATTCATTGTAGACTTCGTTTAGAATGCAGTGACCTCAATGCTCCTAGATATACAAGACATATTTATGATAATTCCATTTGTAGTTGTGGGCACCCATATGAAGATACATTACATTTGTACAACAATGTATTTTTATAATGGTGGTTTTGATCTCCATACAGTGCTATATGGTAATAATGATTACCCTCTGGACCTTAATTTACGAATAGCAGAATCTATTCATAACTTTTTCGAATTGTCAAACGCTTCACGTTTTAACTTTTTAAAACCATTTATCCTATATCACATTGTCACTTGGAAGTTTGGCTGCTGTACTGTGGGCAGTGGGCGAGAATCACTGATGTAAGTTAACCTTAGGAAATCTGGTATATTTATGTACGTGGGTATGTGTACGCATGGACAAGTATATTAATTTAATGGTCTTTTAAGACTTGTTTTTATGTTTGAGTGCAAATTATGTAATTGTTTCTAATTCTCTGAAGAACATATCAACTGATATATGTGTAGATTATAAATTGTATGTAACAAAGTATGCGTGGATAGGCATTAAAGGGACACGCCCTAGTTGTTAACCATTACGCCATTGTTTTTCGCTATTAAACCCATTTTTTCACAAATAAAATTGCACTTTACTTACCGTTTATTATTTAGAATATACATTTCCATTCATCTGAAGTGTTTTTTGGTAATCCTGGTGTTTGTAATACCACAAAATGGATTTTTCGTATTTCTAATCTATTTTTAGAGGGGATATTCCCATTTCAATGTCACAGACGTTGGTATACCACGTGACCGTTATCATTTTGGTTCGGTTCGTTTTCTCGTGCACGGTTCGCGCAATCAACATCCGATTTGTTGTCGTTTGCTTGTTGTTCATTTGTGAGATTTTTCTTCACAGTTTGTGAACATTTTCAGTAACAATAAAGTTCAGACAAGTAAGTATCTCAATACAAAATGTTACAAACCCTTAAAACCAATAATTTTGCTAAGTCATACGATATCTGGAGAGGGGATACAACCAGGACAGAACAGTTGGAACATGTCCAGGAGAGGTGAAAGGAACGCACCCCAAGTCTGTGCGCACTCTGTGAAATTTGTTGTGACGTAGGCATTGTTGTGCTTCGAGCGACATCTACCGGTGACATCAGAATACTAACTTTCAAAATTATTTCAAGCAATTGGGACATGGGGATTCCCATGGTATTTATCGATATAAAACCTGCTTTTTCACTCCATTTGATAAAAATGTGATCTAAGTGTGTTACAGATTTGTAGATTAACCAAATTATAATTTATTTTCGCTGGATGGAACTAGGGCGTGCGGCTTTAATATAGGCCAATGGCCTGTTTGCCAATCCATTTCTTTTGTGAAATAAATATTGTTTAAACAATGTAGCTACACACGTTTACAATGCTTAAATACCTGCATTTAAAAAAAAACAGGCTTCGTTAATTTAGCCCTATATTTCTAGCAATATAGTATATTCCAAGCTTTGATCAATATATTATGTAGTTATTTGGGGGTTTTTTGTTTGGGGTTTTTTAACTTCACATTTTAAAGACATTTTAATCATTCTAATGACAAAATGAGTTGCTAGTAGTTTACAACAGAACTGATGATGAAGTATGATGTGTACGAAAAATGTACAAAAACTGGCTACAACAACAGAATATAACGAACTATCGTACCCCAAGTAGATTTTTCGGTTCAATGTTGTTCTTAGCTTCGTCGTCTGTGAAGATAATCTGACTCGGAGAGTGATCGGTCAGACTATCGATACTGCTGTCAAGTATGGGTTCCGGACTACATTTTCTACTAAAATCAAACAAATTAAATTCATATAGTTAAAACCTGCAATGCAATTAAAAGGTCATACACAGCTGATTAACACACGTTTGAATATCTATGACGACACAAAATCCAAGACAAAAAAAAGAAGAGGTTGACACATCCTTGTCACTGATAATAATTTATAGAACTAAAAATACTTTTGTAATCTTGATGACCTTCATATACAACAACAATGTTAAACAGCCCCACAGTAACCTGATGCGATGAGAAACCAATATTACGGCAGGTAAAAACCTATTACTTACAGGTTGATTCCTGGTAGAACGGGCGACGAACTCATGGGAAGTGGCAAATTTGGTGGCCGTTTTCTTATAATAGGAGTCGTGAAGGCTCGTCTTGGTGGAGGTTTGCTGAAAATAAAACCTTCATGTCAACCACAGGGCTTTAACGTAGCGGCAGCAATTACCGTCGGTGAAATATAAACTGCTGTCGGTCAGGGGCATCACCCAAGGCACTTTTGTGCCACTGGATACAAATTACTGCCATCAGTAAAGCTCCTCACTGACGGCAAAATATATAAACATGTATGAACATTATTTGCCAGTATTTAACACGGGCGTTTGGGTCCTGGTTGGAGTTAACGGTTGTTTAGTTAGTACCATAGTGGCACTCGATGTTTGAGCCGTGAAACCAAATCCAAGTGTTAGAAGCAGGGCCTCTTGCTGCTGCCTATTGGTCGTAGTGTTAGAAGCAGGGCCTCTTGCTGCCGCCTATTGGTCGTAGTGTTAGAAGCAGGGCCTCTTGCTACCGCCTATTGGTCGTAGTGTTAGAAGCAGGGCCTCTTGCTACCGCCTATTGGTCGTAGTGTTAGAAGCAGTGCCTCTTGCTACCGCCTATTGGTCGTAGTGTTAGAAGCAGGGCCTCTTGCTACTGCCTGACACCAGTCATTGTTACATCCAACATCTAGACCTAGTTATCAATCTTTCTAGTAAAATCTGAACGGATCCATGCAGTTTGTACTCCACTGTCACACATTTAAAACTCCAGTCTTTGTTGAATCCACACTTAAACATTATGACAAGTCATCAGAGGCCAGTTAAAACAAATTGTTACTGGACATTACCAAAGTTCACTAGCCTCAATAAATTGCTTCAAGCATTTTCATTATTGAATGTAATTTATATTGAAAAGATACATTTTACTAAAAGTAAGTCGCCCAGTGACCAATCTTTGTAAAAGTCTGTTGTCGTGTCTGATTATGGCACCTGCCAATTTTCAACCTTGCAGTACTATTTTACTGCTGTTTTATAAAAATCTAATTTTTACAGACAAATCAACTTAGTTCACTTATGCAAAATAATGGAACTACTAGTTAACTGCATTCACCATTGTTATGAGATGGATTTGGATATACCAGTATACTTACAATGGTATGGCAAAATCGTCAGAAGACGAGGACGTATCCAGTGGAACTCCAACAGAATTATTTGTGATACTGACATCATCGTCAAAGCAATCATCTGGTAGGGAAACAAAAGTTAAAATAATAAAAATACAATTATATTTTAACTGATATGCCCACCTAATCCCTATATACTGCAGGGGTTCACGAATTTTATAAAATTCACTTGCCATAGGGCTAGTTGATTTGATAACTCACTGGTCATGGTGAAAAATTCATGTTTAATCAACTTGTCAATTTACACAACAGATAGGTTCATTGGGCATACTTTATGGTTTGCATAGAAAAATATATGTAAATAATTTTCATCAGTTTCGAATAAAGTTACCTATTAAAATTTTTAAATAATTGTTTCCATTAAAACGACCTAAGTTATGAGTAATTGTTCAGTGTAGGTACTTTGTTAATTTATCTATTTCATGATATTGTGTTCCTAAATTGTTGTTTTTTTGTGTGTTTTTTGCAATTTATGTGATATTTTATAAATTAAATTAATAACTTACATATTTAAAGTTTTACAAATGTAAATGGTGACATGCAACCTTTAAAACTAATAAAAGACTGGATATCGTTTTGCATATTATGCTTTCACTGTACTACTATTAGTATTACTACTATTAGTTTTGTTTACACTTTACAACTTGAATAAAGTTACATCGGTAGGTATACTGATGTCATGAATGGGTAAAAAATTACTGGTGGCCAACTATTTGTTAGTGAAATATTGAATGTGACAGCAAATCGAAAGAGGTGACTTGTAGATTGCAGTCTTGTAGATTTGTGGGTTTTTTTTACCACTTTTTGGATTGTTACTTATAATTACATTTGAAACATACTAATAATAACACTAAAAGTTCATATTTCATATGACGTTGGTTCTTTTTTTTTAACGTTCAATGAAAAATGAACAAAATTGCAGTGCTACGGCTGGACCAATGGGACGACGTTAAATCGTAACGAATGTAGCTGAAATTTAATTATTTACATCTGATGCAACTTTGTGAAGATGTCATTTGAGTGCAAGTTTTACTGACAATACATGAAGTGACAAGACTACCATCAGAAATACTGTGATCCCCGGAGGTTGTGGAGTGACTGGTGTCGCTAGGCAGACACATGCGAGAAACACTTCGTCTTTTCCAGCACGTCACCGGATACAGGAATACAGCCAAGATGAGGGTGATAAAGTGCACTATAGACCATAACGTTGATCGGACCTGAGATATCTGTCAAATAAAACAATACATATTAATGTTACTGTCCAGTGTAGTAAACCCAGACAAGACGAGGGTGAGAAAGTGCACTATAGACCATAACGTTGATCGGACACGAGATATCTGTCAAATAAAACAATACATATCAATGTTACTGTCCAGTGTAGTAAACCCAGACAAGACGAGGGTGAGAAAGTGCACTATAGACCATAACGTTGATCGGACACGAGATATCTGTCAAATAAAACAATACATATCAATGTTACTGTCCAGTGTAGTAAACCCAGACAAGATGAGGGTGAGAAAGTGCACTATAGACCATAACGTTGATCGGACACGAGATATCTGTCAAATAAAACAATACATATCAATGTTACTGTCCAGTGTAGTAAACCCAAACAAGATGAGGGTGAGAAAGTGCACTATAGACCATAACGTTGATCGGACACGACATATCTGTCAAATAAAACAATACATATCAATGTTACTGTCCAGTGTAGTAAACCCAGACAAGATAATTGAGAAAGTGCACTATAGACCATAACGTTGATCACACACGAGA
The DNA here is from genome assembly GCF_016097555.1 of Gigantopelta aegis. Classification (NCBI taxonomy): domain Eukaryota; kingdom Metazoa; phylum Mollusca; class Gastropoda; order Neomphalida; family Peltospiridae; genus Gigantopelta; species Gigantopelta aegis. Next base: position 43,642,027 of record NC_054707.1, on the reverse strand, counting down.
TATCTGTCAAATAAAACTATACATATCAATGTTACTACCCAGTGTAGTAAACCCAGACAAGATGAGGGTGAGAAAGTGCACTATAGACCATAACGTTGATTGGACACGAGATATCTGTCAAATAAAACAATACATATCAATGTTACTGTCCAGTGTAGTAAACCCAGACAAGATGAGGGTGAGAAAGTGCACTATAGACCATAACGTTGATCGGACACGAGATATCTGTCAAATAAAACAATACATATCAATGTTAGTCCAGTGTAGTAAACCCAGACAAGATGAGGGTGAGAAAGTGCACTATAGACCATAACGTTGATCGGACACGAGATATCTGTCAAATAAAACAATACATATCAATGTTACTGTCCAGTGTAGTAAACCCATACAAGATGAGGGTGAGAAAGTGCACTATAGACCATAACGTTGATCGGACACGACATATCTGTCAAATAAAACAATACATATCAATGTTACTGTCCAGTGTAGTAAACCCAGACAAGATAATTGAGAAAGTGCACTATAGACCATAACGTTGATCACACACGAGATATCTGTCAAATAAAACAATACATATCAATGTTACTACCCAGTGTAGTAAACCCAGACAAGATGAGGGTGAGAAAGTGCACTATAGACCATAACGTTGATTGGACACGAGATATCTGTCAAATAAAACAATATATATCAATGTTACTGTCCAGTGTAGTAAACCCAGACAAGATGAGGGTGAGAAAGTGCACTATAGACCATAACGTTGATCAGACACGAGATATCTGTCAAATAAAACAATACATATCAATGTTAGTCCAGTGTAGTAAACCCAGACAAGATGAGGGTGAGAAAGTGCACTATAGACCATAACGTTGATCGGACACGAGATATCTGTCAAATAAAACAATACATATCAAATTCAATGTTAGTCCAGTGTAGTAAACCCAGACAAGATGAGGGTGAGAAAGTGCACTATAGACCATAACGTTGATCGGACACGAGATATCTGTCAAATAAAACAATACATATCAAATTCAATGTTAGTCCAGTGTAGTAAACCCAGACAAGATGAGGGTGAGAAAGTGCACTATAGACCATAACGTTGATCGGACACGAGATATCTGTCAAATAAAACAATACATATCAATGTTACTGTCCAGTGTAGTAAACCTAGACAAGATGAGGGTGAGAAAGTGCACTATAGACCATAACGTTGATCAGACACGAGATATCTGTCAAATAAAACAATACATATCAATGTTAGTCCAGTGTAGTAAACCCAGACAAGATGAGGGTGAGAAAGTGCACTATAGACCATAACGTTGATCGGACACGAGATATCTGTCAAATAAAACAATACATATCAATGTTACTGTCCAGTGTAGTAAACCCAGACAAGATGAGGGTGAGAAAGTGCACTATAGACCATAACGTTGATCGGACCTGAGATATCTGTCAAATAACACAATACATATCAATGTTACTGTCCAGTGTAGTAAACCCAGACAAGATGAGGGTGAGAAAGTGCACTATAGACCATAACGTTGATCGGACACGAGATATCTGTCAAATAAAACAATACATATCAATGTTACTGTTCAGTGTAGTAAACCCAGCCAAGATGAGGGTGAGAAAGTGCACTATAGAGTGAAATATGCTCCTCTAGTTAAAAAGTTTGTTTTGTTTAACGACACCACCAGAGCATATTAATTTATTAATCATCGGCTATTGGATGTTAAACTTTTGGTATTTTTTTTACTTGTTGTCCTAGACAAAAACTTGCTACATTTTTACCATTTGCAGCAATGTATCTTTTATATACACCCCTTACAGGATGGCACATACCACAGCCTTTGATATACCAGTCGTGGTGCACTGTTTGGGGGTCTCTGCAAGAGTAAGAAAACTTCCAAATCAATACAGCAATACTGATGGTAACCTTTAAACTGTGTGGTGCACTGTAACCCGATCACTGTAACTCCGTTATCTCAGACACACGTTTTTGTGAAGTATTATCCTCCATCAGTTCAGTTTTCACTTTGACCCTTATTTCACGAAACCACACTTAAAAATTTTAACTTTGCCATTTTAATGATTGACAAAAATCTCAGTATTCAGCACGATGTAACTCTGTACAGTTTTATACACTCACAGCATTCTTGATCATGTATTCACGCACTCTTCGTTTCCAGACTTTGCGCACACACGGAAACGCCATCAGCTGGTCGACAGTCGGTCGGCTTCTTGGGTCTGGGTCCATCATTTGCTGAATTACGTACTTTAAGTCAAATGACTTTTCTACAAATTATAAGTACAATGATATAAAATGATATAAGCTATCATTAAAATGTCAAGTATTTGGCAATACATGTATCTTAACCTTTAATATTACTCAACAGTGTAATGGAGAAAAAATTAATAAAGCAAATTAATTCTGAAAGTTTAATACATTTATAAAATGTAAGTGTCAAAAACAGTGTTACAGGAATTTTTCCCACTTATTCTCACTAACAAATTTTCAACACCATTAAACAATAAATGCATATATTCACAAAGATATTCACAACTATAGATAAATCTTTCGGTTTTATTCACAAAGAACATTAAGTGCCTCGTCTTGCTAAAGGGGCATTCTCATTATGTGATTAGTTGCAGACTTGATGGCCTTACAAAAATCGGAACGTATAAGACTAAAATTGTTCCCAATTAGGTTTTCCCATAGTACGATTAAATCGCATGCGACAAGTCATAATGAGAATGCCCCTTAAACGTAATATTTATGTTGACTAAATTATAACACTTGGTCTCCTTTACTACTACAAGGTAGAAATGTTAGTTTTTGTTCGTGAAATGGATACCTGGGCCCATATTTTCGAAGCCATTTTAGCGCTACGAAATCGTAAAACCGCTGTAGGTTGTGATGTCACTACAGCACACGCCATAGTGACGTCATAACTTACGATGATTTTACGATTTCGCAGGCTAAGATGGCTTCGAAAATATGGGCCCAGGTTATGAAAGACGTACTTCTGAGAAATTCCTCTGGTATTTGACCCCTACGGAGGATGTGCCACCCTTCGCCACCGCGCGGCAGGTCAAGGTCACTGGCCAGTTCCAAAATAGTCATCCCCAAACTGAAATTTAAACAAGGTACATCATTAAACTAGGGAACGGTGCACAATACTCCTGCTTAAAATACAATGTTCAAGTTTACATTCATAAATGACATCAAATATGAAATTACTTTTTAAAGTCTTTATTGTAAGGAGCCATAGTTCAAAATGAGAGTTGTTAACCTAAACTAATATTCAGCATGCTATTTCATGGATGTGCACAGCAAAACTAATATATGCATTTCAATTTACTCTTGCAATATTTAAAAAAACAAAAATAAAATAAAATTATTGATATGTATACACTCAACAGATTTATGCACAGAATACAACTTGTAGCCAGTTGCACGCAGTTGAAAAAGATAGGGGAAAATAGACGGAGGGAGTACAAAATCTCCCATACCTGAATATATCGGCCGGTTTGCCAAACTTTCCTTGCATCAACTCTGGAGCAAGGTATTTCGGATCTCCTTCCTGGGCTTCAGACAGATCACTGGACTTCGACAAGTCCAACACAAGACCGAAATCTCCAAGTTTACAGACCCCATCGATAGACACGAAGATGTTGTCGGGCTTGATGTCCATGTGTACCAGATTATGGTCATGAAGGTGCTTCACGGCCTAAAGTAAACAATTATCATTATCATAAAACTCAAACGAAATGATGTATATTTTTCTATAATATTGTGGAAAAAGAATTTGTTTGAACCGAGTCAATTTTACATCTGAATGAAACAATCCAATGATTGTTACTATTTGAAACAGAATTGCAGTCCTCAAAATTAGACTATCTTGTGACAACAATTTGGTACAAAAAATAAAGTAATATCAGATGATAATAAATATGCCATTGCAAATACATTTTTGGCTTCATGAATTTTTAGGGCTGAAAATGTGATTTCAAAGGATCTGATAAATCAAAATTTAGTTTAGATAACAATTTAATTTATTCCTTTAAAATAGAACCATCTATTATTTAGAATATAGGAGATGATAAATAAAACAGCTTAAACTAAAACATCAAAATATAATTTTGATAAATTTCTGAGGAAGCAATAAAATCAATAGAAGACATTTGTTCAGGTTCACGTGGTAGTTAAATCACCCGCACTCCAGTGTAATGTGATGTACAATGACTTACCATTAACAAATCCACCAGATAGTTCCACAGAGTCGATTCAGAGAAATCATGGTAACTATACGCCAGGTCACACAAACTGAAAATAAAACATTCCACATTTAAAGCTTTGACTTACACATGCTATCACAACCATCGCAATGCTGACACATATTACTGAGAAAAAGCCTTCGACTGAGGTGTGTAATGGCAGTTCTGGAGTTTAACTTATAATAATTGGCTACTTTCGGTGTACATTAGCATGCACAAGTATTTTTATTCTGAATGCCACCTACTGGCATAATTCATAAAATGGTCATGAAAGTCACACAACTTTAACAACACCTCTAGAGCACATTGTTTTATTAATCATCAGTTATTGGATGTTAAACATGGAAATTGGTCATAAAATTCTGAATATAATTGTGCAATCTCCATTAACATCAGCTTTTTATATTTTAAAAACCACATTCTTTTGTTTTCAAAGACTCACACAAACCCTTTTTCTGAAATATGATTGAAACTATACAGGTTTAGGACTGTACACACCATGACTGGCATAGTTCAGTTTGAATATAAAGGTGTTGTCGTTCCTCCCATGCTTTATACAGCCGCACACAATTTGGATGACGAGGTAAAATTTCATTCTTTGCCACTTCTTCCAGTTTACGTCTCCTAAAAATAAACAAAATATGATCAATAATTATATTTAACACTAATGGTTCAATATGAAAATACAATAATAAAACAAGTTGAACACATTACTCAGAACCCCACCCCAACAAACTGACATTTTCCTTTGAAGAAAAAAGAAGAAAATGAGTTATCCATAGTAGTAAAAGTATTCTTAGATTTAAAATCACATCAATGCTTGCAAAATAATGGAAGAAAATAACTGTCGCAAAATCATATGGTCAAGAAACCAAAGTTCCTCTTTATCTCCTGTGATGTTTGTTTTCTAACTACTGCAACAGTATAAATTCAGCCACCTGTCCGACTCTCCACGAAATCTTTCCTGTGATTTTTTAACTGCATATAGCTGGCCATCTTCCCGGCTGCGAACTTTGAAAACCTTAAAATACAATAAAAATTTGCATTTATTTACCCAATAATATGGTGGGTTTTTTTGTTTTAAGAACTGCAACATAAATTTTCTGAAACATTAATTACTAGTTGCTAATTTTCAAAATGACAGCAAATGTTGCTAATTAATTAATTAATCAATTTTAAAAACAAAATATTCTCCGAAATCAATAGCCTAATTAAACTTTCAGGTAGCCAAACACACAGAATGGCGGTTGATCTAATAGGATCACATTTTTGATGAGCTTTTTGGCACATTTATGATGAAATATATTAACCACATTTTATCACACACATAGCTACAATACAAAAATTGCTCATTTGACCTCTAGGTCATCGTACAATGTGGCTGAAATAATAGATATAATAGCTTTCCCCCATATTTTTTATGGTCTGCAGGATAAAGATAACAACTAGTTAATGATGTTGGATATCTGCTTTATCCTGTTCAGGCCGAATGAGAAATTCCGCTCGGCAGAATTTCCCATTTTTACCATCACAGGATAAAACCGATATCCGATGTCATTAACTAGTTACTGTCTATTTAATTTTAACTGACAATTGACCAACAACAGCTTAAACCCTGATACATGTACGAGCTGTGCATTGTTAATAAACGATCATCAGACTAAAGCTCACCTCGCCGAATGATCCTGCTCCAAGTTTACTGATCACCTCAAAACACTGATTGAAGTACAGGTCTCGACTTTGCTCATTGTATCGCTTGCTCAAAAAGGCTTTTCAAAATTTAAGGAAAGCTCAAATGTTTTGTTATAGGACACTGGATACAGTACTTACATACATACATGTACATGCATGCTAAAATGTTCCAACTAGTACATCCTGAACACCAGTAAATTTGTGTTAATATGTGCATATAGTTATATGTGGAACTGCTTGGATCCGATTAGTTACTTAATGCCTTTATTTCTGGTTATATATTGTTACCACTAGAAGTAGAAACAGCATGTTTTGACAAAATGGAGTTCCGTAAACTTTAATTTGATCATGTTTTATGACATTCTAACTAAATGAAGGATACAGTTTTCCGAGCTCCTGAAAGACACCACTTGAGCTCTCTGTATTGGCCGATGTGGGAAAATTCTACTGACAGGAGGAGCACTCTTTACAGGTGGCCGGGGTGGTGCCGAGTCTCGCGGTGTTCCTCTTTGCTGCAAAAACAAACACACAAAAATCAGATATAGGTAAAATAATGTCCCCCAAAAAGCAGTAATACATGTCGTAACAAATTAAACACTTCCAATATATATATATATATATACAGTATTGGCCAACAAGCATACCGTATACGCAAATATGTTCATGAATAAAAAAATTACATTTTGCATTAATAGAAACCATGTTAGAGATGTTTACTTCACCCAAGAATTTTTTTTTAGACTTGTATTTTTGGATACATGTACATATTAAAGAGTGTGATGGACGTGACATCATTTGGACACATGAAACTTTTTTTGCAAGTTCAACCTATAAACTCTGCCCTCCTATAACTTCTATTTTATATCCCAACAATTATTTTGTTATGTCACTATGTTGTTTTACAATAACATGCAGAGAAAATAAATAGACAGTTGATATAATTTAATAATCAATTATTAATCAATAAAGGTACTGTGAAAGACGTGACATTTTGTCAAGAATCAAAGTTACCTCATAAAATGATAGAAATCTTGATACAAAACATGATGACATATATTCTGATTAAACTTTATAATGTACAAAAAATCATAACTATACATTATACTAGTAGAATATCTCCTACAGTGTAAAGACAGTCTGGTTGAAATTTATTATTCAGACCTAATTTTCTGAAAAAGCCATGCTATAAAGTAAAATTAAAATGAGCAGAAATCACATATTTCCTGTAGTCAATCCATGCACATTGAAATGAAAAACTGTAAATGAAATCACCCACTTTTACAATGAATAATGTGACTAAAAAACAGTTGTACAGAGGATCGTAATACATTGATGCATTTGGTGTCAATGTAACATAAATTTGTACAATAAAGCCTTTTTGATGACTAAATAACATACTATTATTAAAGATATTTTCTAGTTTGGAATATTAAACATACACAGTGTTTGTACAAATTGTAGTAGCCCAAACCATATTATTATTTTATCTTCAAATAATTTTGTATACACAAATATATATTATGATGTAAAATAACTAAATAGTAATTGATACTTGTAAACATTAGCACATGAGTGCAAGCATACTGGAATTCTAAACAAGAGCTCTGATATAGTCAGTTTACTTCTTACAATGACTGCAAATTCAAGACAGTCCCTTTAAATACCTGAACATCAATAATTTTCTCGAATTTGCTGATACTATAGTAACAAATATTTTATACATTAATCACTTCCTTTGAAAAAAAAGTGGGGATCCTGTCAGGTTTCTTCCTGTAGTGTGTGCACATATCAGTGATTAATATGTGAAAATATATGTTATTAGCAAACTTGAAAAGGACTGATGTAAAGGTATTGAACATTAGTCATACATTAGCGTTCGAGATTTAAAATTTTGGGCAGTATCCCAGTTGGATACTAACATTTCAAAATCTGGTATCCCACCTGAAAATTTAGTATCCGACTTACATGAAATTCATAAATAACATCGCAACAAACTTGGATGACACTGTGAATTACTTAACTTCACCAGTAAATTACGATTTTCACTGTTTCAGCGAAAAATAAAAATGCAGGATTAAAAAGAAACAACAACAATATATGGTATATCGGTGGGATATTGGGCTATTGAAGTTTGGTATCCAAAATTAAATTCTGGTATCCCCGGGATATCGGGATACTGGTAATCTCGAACACTGTACATGTATATATAGTGTGGGAATTCTTACCTAATTAAATTGGCGATTATTCTGTGTTTTCATTACAGAATTGTCAGACCATAAAGAGAAAATCCTATTTACCGTTGGAATGTCAGTCTACATTTAGCTCTCTCTACGTGGGCTACACATACTGATAAATGTTAATTTCAGTTTTCACCTATTTTTAATTAAATTTCTGCCATTCTCCCGGGAATGAATCTGGGTCATTTCAGACACACACACCCGCCCCACCCAGAGTAGTTTTCCCTTTCTCTTAGGTTGTTTCACTCTAGTTTTAATTAACACCAGGGTGTGCACTTTACGGTCGCCCGATCGCGAGTCAAAATAGCATCGGGCATATCGCCCGTGGCCGAAAATTTCCACATATTGTATTATGTATCAAAATGAAAATAATTAATGTTCATAAGAGATCAGAAAGTTATTTTGTATTTATTGTTTTCAACTGGTTTCCTATTAATATCTGCGTAACCAAACCCATACAAGACATAATAGCGACCACTTCCCCAGTATATGGAACAGTCTAAAACCATTCGGAATGCCTTAGCCGGTTTTGATTATGTATACGTATTCGGAAAACCTTGGCCACGTAAATGTATTCGTAGGTTCAATCGGAACACCTTGGCCATGTCCGTCTTTACTTTCCATTTAATTACAATTGGAACAACTCGTCACATTGATTTCAACAACAGCAATCATTGCCTGTGCATGTGCGAATGTTAAATAGAAATGCTGGTCAACTTGCCCGAGTGTTTGGACAACTCGCCCCAAACTTTACTGTCCGTAAGCAATTGTGACAAAATTAAAAATCAATGTCTACAACATTGGTGTCATTTTATTTATTAATATTACAGTGAAACTCCGCTATTAGTATTACCACCGCTTATTAAATAGTTTTATATTGGGGAGATCTTAACATCGGATAAATAATATTCTATTACAATGAACTGTCAACCCTAATTTAACGACGTTTGTGAGTTTGTCCCTTATTTCCTTAAAGGAATGATCAGGCAACTTTTGAACTCCCGACTGGTGTGCATATTCAACAATATTTAATGCACATTACCTTAAAATGTTGGTATATTAATTTTTAAAATGGTAAATATACGAGTTGACTAAACAGTGTCTGGCGAGTTGACCAACCACGTTGGTTTTGCGGCAAGTTGACCTGCTCCAATTAAATAATGATAATTATGCCTTCAACTTGTGTTGTATGTTGATTTCTCCAGTGGATGTTGATCGTTTGTATAGATTGCTGTCAGCGTAGCAATTTTTTTAATTCCTCGTCATACGGTCATAAAAGCACCTTATTCATTCAAAGACCTAACCTTGGTAAAACATTCTGGATGTTTGATTGTGTGGGTCCTGTGACAACATAATAATTAGAATTTAATTACAACAGTTTGTAATAAAACTAAAACAAGTTCTGTTTCCTTCTTTTGTTGTTACTATTGTTTGTATAATATGATAACATGTTTTTAAAGTGCAATTTAAGTAAGTTCATTTGAAAAACGAATTTCGGTCACGGGCCATTCAAAAGTTGTACGGGCGAGTCAAAGTGTAGCTGTGAGTGGCCCGATTGGCCAGTCAAAAAAAAAACCCTGTAACACTATATATGTAGAGGTGAAATGACCTGACTTTTAAGATGGAACAATGTGAACAAATCAGGCCCTAATGTTGCCGGTGAAATGAATGTTTTCTTTGTTGAAAGGTGGCTCAAGTCGCAGAGTTATTAATAGACTAGTAGTGAGAAGTCAAAAGTAATATTTTGGACCGAATATGATTTTTAAAAAATCACACAGCAGACGTCAAGACCCAGACTAGTTTGGTGTCATAGCTCACTTGGCACTGTGTCACTGTATATTAGTCCGTGTTTTTACTTTGGCGCCAGAATGTACTGTGACCCATGTCACATCATTTGCTGTGACCAGTCTAATATTGTTAATCCTTAGCCACATTCATTTGAATGTGGAACATGGTAAAATGTTACAAACTGTACTGATAAATGTTCACTTTGCCTGATTTAATAATAAAAACAATCCTGGGAGTGGGAAGGAACAAGTCACTTCTACTTTTGCGAATGTAGATTAGTACCTGGCAAACTGGTAACAATGCCAAAATTACCGTATGAGAATGGATACTTGGTCACTTCAACTTTTTCAATCTGGACCTGTACGATTTAAAAAATAAATTTAAAAATTCTGGAGCAGTTGAACGGGCATGAGTTCGACCTGTATCGTCAATGTCCCTAACTGCGTTATGCTTCCAACTCCTTTCACTTTGTTTTCTTGTGCACTGTTCATGCAATTAACATCCGATTTGTCTGCTTGCCATTCATTTGTAAGGTTTTTTCTTCACAGGTCTAGAACATTTTCAGTAACAATATACTTCAAACAAGTATCTAAATACAAAACTTTACAAACCCCAAAAACTATTAATTTTACTACGTCATTTTTGTTTATTACTTAAAATTACCTATATTGGGTCCTATATTGACTTGTAGAAATCAACTTAAAATGGAGGAAGATAAATTAACATTCGATGCGTGTGACATGACCTCACATGTGCCAGATGAACAAAGCTAAATCATTTAATTTGTATGATTTTTAAGCCTCCTGATGTTAGAATTGTTTTCAATTATTATATTTGATTTGCAAAAGGTATGCCACATTTTTGTGCTTCTACTGTAGGGAATAGTATTCATAATCCATTTTATAACAATTGTAAATAATTTTCAGTGTATAAATTGTGTTAATTAAGAATCAATTCATTAAAAAAATTACATTTTACAAACTATTCACTGGTGTCAGTATTGACATCAAGTGTTAGCGTTGGGTGTTGGTAAAACGTGGACTGGACCAGAACGCTTGACAAATTGATTTTTTCCTTTTAAAAAAACATTAAACAAACTGTTCGTCAACTGTGCATAGTTAAGAAATATATACTTTTTCATGTAGTGGCCTTAAAAACAGAAAATGATGATCGCAGATGCGGTACGATACTTTTTGCAAATGCATGTGCCTGAACGCAGTTACTAGTACTACTGAGTTAGAAACGTCGCACTCTTTCCTGTTTATCGGAGGATGTTTCACTTTTATTTACTAGAATGGATTTGTTTTACGTCCACATTGTTGATCTTTTATGTTAATTGATTGCAGTCTATTTTGTTTCACGTATCGTAGCTGGAAAATGTGGAATATGATAATATTTCCGTAAATATCATATTCGTGTTTTTGTTGTTAGGTGAACACAGTGAAGTATGTCGATCTCGCCCCGGCTTGCAAGTGAAATCATCAGAAGTGTAAACTACCGATGTATTACATTTTACAACAAGAAAATCAAAACATGACTACTGCACATGTATTTACTTAATGAAGTAAACATTAAACTGCTTGTAACTTGAATATTGTTGAGTTATAATGTACTGGCGACTTCGCTAAACAGACATGCAACACAGAAGTAAATATGGCGATCTCGCCACAGCGTGTCCCAACACAAAAATAGTGGTATAACCCTGTAGTTTTGGCACAAAAAACATGCTGATAATGACAGTAGATATATACTATAATATATGTCTTCTAGCAAGTCTAATATGTATGATAACTTCGCCAAACGATGAAAATAAGTCCTGGCGAACTCGCCCGGGCGAGATTGACACGGGGCGAGATCGCCAGGCTCCAACACAGTTTGGGATGTCGATGGTACCCACTTTCAATGGTTAGGGTTAGTTTTAAGGCAAGGCTTAGTCTTACAGACTTTGATATAGAGGGGTACAGGTCAACTCTTTCCGTTGAAAGTCTGTCCTAAAATGTATATTCCTGGTACAGTGGTACCGTAGGCCTACTATTCATTTCCTTTTTGGCACGAGTTTTATTCATTTCCTTTTTGGCACGAGTTTGACCCGTAACCCCCTAAGCATGGTTAGGATTAGGGTTAGTCTTTAGAGCCTTTGATATACTGGGGTACGGGTCGAACTCTTTTGCTATTTTATTTTTATTTATCAATAAAACAAACCTTTTTTGTGGAAAATGTATCCACATCTTTGAAGAAATGGGGTGTTGGTCGAGGTGTTGATAACGAAGAAGCGTCCATCTTTAGAAATCACGTATTTCCTTTAAACGAGTCACTTGGTAAAAATACCAAGGACATTTTGCTAGATGCATTAAAATGACAGATCAAATCATGTTATCGGAGAACAAAATAAGAAAATGTAAGCTGTAAGTGTAACGCACTTGTCCAACCAAACTGACACTTTGGCGGTCTTTTTGTCTTTTATGTATTGTGCCTTTTGGTTGGTTAATGAAAAATAAATACAACGAGACCTTTTTGCAATTTATAAAGAATTAGTTGCACAAAAAGATGAACTAATGTTTGAGGTAATAATACTAATGTCACCCTGGATTTACACTATATCAACTTCTACGTCAACTAAACAAACAACAAACAACAATTACAAATCAACAAAATGCAATAATGCGATTATCCAATCAAAACCACTGTTACATTTTAGCGGTTTGTACGCAAATTAGATACTATTGCACTATATCCGGGACCTAATACATTCGTGAAATAGGATGCAGTTGAAATGAAATGAACGTTGAAACACAGCGTTTTAAATAAGTAAAGCAGACGTTTGTGTTCGAGTTTAGTGGCCCGTAGAGGTTGTGTGTTTTTTTGTGTGGTTTTTTTACTGCTTTGCTTTTCAAATAATTTTATTTCTCATAATTTGAGGCTAACTGGGACCATGTTTAAAGTGCGTGGTTTTTTTATGATTGGGTGGGTGAGTGCGGTGGTATGCTATTTTATTCACCAAATGTCAACGAGGCAGTGGTTGTACATTGAACTTTTGGAATGTGTTAATAAATAATCTTGCTGTATGACAAACGAGTAGACATCAACTTTCAACAGTCAGTTTTCCCTTTATGTCGAGCAATATACATTCTGTTCCAGCTTCTGGTGTCTACATATCACAACTTCTTAGATACCTCAGGACATGCTCATTGTATGCAGATTTCAAATAACGCCATATCATTCTGGCACAGAGACTCCTGAAGACATTCAGAACGTTTTATGGTAGACATTTGGAAGCTAGATCTACTCAATACGGTGCACCACTGGCCAAAATGATGGCTGATGCTATTCCATATTTTGAACGTTTGCATACGTTTTCATCTCTTTGGTGAAACTCTTTGACATTTATTTTTTCATTGTTTTAGATGTCAAAGTGACATATTTGACAGTTGTGGTGGCAGTACGCATAACGGGTGCCACCGGTAGGGCAGAATATGCTCAACTTCCGCGAACACCTGCTATCATCACTATTTTGACAGTGATTGTTGAGTGCATGTGATCACAGCTGTACTTATTCCAATATGAGTTTTGTCTTGTGCTAGTTTTGATTTAGTAAATTAGTCTGGAATGGCAGTCCTCTTTGTGGCGTCCAGGGATGAAACCTCCAGCAAAGAATATCATTGGGAGTGTCTGTACTCTTAGACGCTCGATAGAGATTCGTGGAATCAACCACTATTTCGCCAAATACCCATTCCACTCTACACTGTGCAGGAGGCGGGACGTATCCCAGTGGTAAAGCGTTCGCTTCATGCGCGGTCGGTCTAGGATCGATCCCCGTCGGTGGATCCATTGGGCTATTTCTCGTTCCAGCCAGTGTTCCACAACTGGTGTAACAAAGGCCGTGGTATGTACTATCCTGTCTGTGGGATGGTGCATATAAAAGATCCCTTGCTGCTAATCGAAAAGAGTAGCCCATAAAGTGGTGACAGCGGGTTTGCTCTCTCAATATCTGTGTATTCCTTAACCACATGTCTGACGCCATATAACCGTAAATGAAACGTGTTAAGTGCGTCGTTAAATACAAACAACAACAACCAACAATAACAACCAACAACAAAAATCATATTTTAATCCGAGGCGTAAATGTGATCAACACCGTTTTCAAGGGTGAGAACTCTGTACACTTTATTTTCATCCACATGAAAAAAAGAAGAAAAACAATGTGAAAGAAAAGTGTTTTGTGGTTTTAATCAGTTATCAGCTTATTTTCATAATTGAAATAAAGACACTCTACATCTAATAATTTAAATTACGGTGATATAAAAGGTATGAGTTAAATTAGAACTAATTTAATAGTTTCGTTGTTAGGAAAACAGTCCAAACTTATTTTGAGTCAAATTGAGTTTGCCTTCACTAAAGTCTACCAGATGCAGGAGCTGTCAGCAGATATTAGTGATGGCTCTCATGTGTTGCATGTTTTCTGCCCGGTCTCACTGAATGTTGATACATTTACCATCGACGTCCCAAACTGCGTTCACCTAATGACAAAAACATGAATACGATATTTACGGAAATACTATTCTACATTTTTCAGCAACAATACGTGAAACAAAATAAACTGCAATCAAGTAACGTAAAAAAAATCAACAATGTGGACGTAAAAGAAATCCATTCTAATAAATAAAAGTGAAACACCCTCCGTTAAACAGGAAAGGGTGCGACGTTTCTAACTGCATTCAGGCGCATGCGTTTGCAAAAAGTATCATACTGCACATGTGCGGTTCATCATTTTCCATTTTTAAGGCAACTACATGAAAAAATATATGTTTCTTAATTATGCACAGTTGCCGAATACTTAATCTATTAATTTTTTTAAAGGAAAAATTATATTTATCAAATGTTCTGGTCCGGTTCGCGTTTTATCAACACACATCGCTCACACTTGATGTCAATACTGATAAGCATTACGTTCATACCTGCGAATAGTTTGTAAAATATAATTTTTTTAATGAATTGATTCTAAATTAACACAATTTATATACTCAAAATTATTTACAACTGTTATGAATGGATTATGAATACTATTCACTACAATAGGACACAAAAATGTAGCATACCTTTTGCAGATCGAATATAATAATTGAAAACAAATTCTAACAACAGGGGTCTTAAAAATCGTAAAAATTAAATTCTTTGGCCTTGTTGATCTGGCACGTGTGAGGTCATGTGACACGCACCGAATGTTAATTCATCTTTCTCCATTTTAAGTCAATTTCTACTCATGTGGACCTGATATCGGTAATTTTAAGGAATAAACAAAAACGACTTCGTAAAATTAATGGTTTTAGGGATTTGTAAAGTTTTGTATTTAGATACTTACTTTTCTCAAATTTATTGTTTATAAAAATTTTCCTGAGACAACATATCGGATGTTGACTGCGCGAACCGTGCACGAGAAAACAAAGTGAATGGAATTTGAAGCATAATGCAGTTAGGACGTTGACGATATGTCTTACAATTTCGATCAACATGTTTTCGATACATTTTAACTGCATGTATTGCGAGATATTATGTTACAGTGCTATCCAGTGTATCAGCACAACTAAGCATTCAAAGAATCCATGACGTTTTTCCCCCAAGGCAGTTCGCCCCAAGTCAGTTCGTCCTCAGTTTGACCTGTTCGTCTCATGTACCAGTTCGCCCCCAAGTCGATTCGCCCCCGTTTGCTTGTTCGCCCCCAACTATTTGTCAGTTTGACCCATAGGGGTTGAAATTTAATTTTTTACCACTATCCCAAAGGAATAGTGAATTTCAGAAAACACTATTCCGTCTAAAAATGTACTATCCCTTCAATTATTAATGTACCACTAGTTTTCCTGACTGTGCTACGTCGCCCTGTACAACATTGTGTAACAAACAATTGTTTATATACCAGTCTATGCATTACTGCGTACTAGCTGGAATTACAAATGCACTGACTCCAAACATTAGTCTCGATCAAAAAGATCAGGGGTTCAAAAATCCCGTGCCAAGTGGAATTTCCATGCCGGGCAAGTAATTATGTTAACTGCATATGCCCGATGACAAGTGACTAATGTAACACCTAAAACATTTTTAAAATTTTGTTACAAATCTTGGTAAAAACTTTGGAAAGAGTTCCGACCGTACACGTATTTATATAGCTCTGAAGAGAACTAACCCTGACCCTAAATGCTGGAACTATCGGAACTCTTGCCAATGTGTTGACACACCAAAACGGAAAACAATGTGTTGAAAAGTTCGATAACAACTTTAGAATTATTCCCCTTTTACTATCGACTAAGATTGGTAATTTCAGCAACTGAACGTTCAACTGAATTCATACAAATAATCGGTTGATGATCTTCAGAGAAATAGCGTTCAATACGCTTTATAGCTTATATAAAAATAAAAGTATACATGTACATGCCGTGAGTGTGCAATCATAATGTTTAATCCTTGCAAACATGGTAACTGAGGTGGGATACAGTTTAAAATTGTTATATTCAAATTAAATTAGACGTTAACGTGGTTCCGGAATCTGCTCTTTGCAAATGAACGGGGACGTAAAGCAAATTTATAATTTCCAAGTTCACTTGAACAGAGCATACATATTATGAACTGTATTTTTATAAAAGTTGCAAGACATTTTAGTTTAGATATAATAAATCTTGTAGCAGAACATACTTAATGTTTTTTTCAGTACTTTATAAATTTAAATCTACGTTCATGTAGGTGAAGTTATTTTTCATTAGCCCTACGTAATAATCGTGATAAGTCAGATTTCACGTCATAATCGTGATGGTGCGATGCCCTCTAAGCATACATGAATATATTCATTGTTTCTGCTTTATTAATAGTTTTTAACAAATAAATTATGCTCAATAAGTTAAAAATACAAGGCTGCAATCGATGTACACCCCCTCCCCGGCTGTTGTTTACCAAGCCTGCACTATTTAAAAACATTTCCAAAGTAAGAGCTCATGTTTACTTTGAGCCCAGCTACGACTGTTTGCAAGAGACTTTTCTCAGCTATGAACAGGGTAAAAACACCTCAGAGAAGTGTTTTGGGGCAAAAATAAATAAATAATATATACACAATGACACATGGGCCAAAATCCCTAAACGTTTTTGAACCAATGCCATCCATAAAAGGATGGCTCATGAGTGGAAAGGGATCTCACCACATCCACGACCATACAAGTGGTCACCAAGGCATACATCAACACAATAATTATATTTAGATGAACAAGTGGACACTACCAAACAAATAACAAACTTTAAATCAACAAATAGACAATATTTAAAAAAATAAAGTTTAAAACAACAAATAAAGAAGACAGTTGATACTACTGAACAGACATATACATTTAGTACTTCCTGGGTAAGTGTTGTAACCTATTGGCAAAATTCTTTATTTGTGCAATTGAACCAATTACTTTCAAGATTATTACACTATTAAGCACTGTATTAAATTAAATAGGAGTAACACAATTGGTTACCTTAAGAAGTATAGGCAAGTGGAAAAATATATAGGGCAAGTGAATATCTGATTGGCACTTGCTCTATGGCAAGTAATTTTTTGGAAAATGTTTGAACCCCTGAAGATGTTTATTTTGTACAGGTAAGTGCATGAGAAAAGTCTTAGTAGCGCAGAAAAATGTAGCTGAACAAAAAGCGTAAGGAATAGTCGCAGGCGATTTTCGGTATTCCGTGCTTTATTTTCACTTTCATGATGGAATATTGGAAGAATTGTTTTACTATTCCATTACAAAATTTACTATTTGCGGAATAGCGTAAAATTCGACCCCTGACCCAACTCTCAATTATTTGTTACTTTTAAACAATTATTGTATTGTTTCTTTAGAGACATGTTAAACCGTGTGTGTGTGTGTTTCTTTTCTTAGAGGGGAGGAATTGTTGTCATTCCACGATTTGGACGGATCATGAGTCAGTCCGGTCACATTTGATATACACACCAGTTTAATTAATTAATTAATATATATATATATATATATATATATATATATATAGAGCACTTTTACACACATAAATCACATCATCAACATTTATTAAAACATCCATTCCTACCAGAGATAGGATCTGTTTTAAGAATAAAGAAATAATTTGAGTAAAAAGAATTATGAGCATCTACAAACTATCACAAATAAAACAATATAAACTTCCACCTTATTTGATTTTAAAACAATGGTTAATCAGCTACATAACATTGATGCTGATTGTGCATCTTCGACTAACACCTAAGAGGGCTTTGAACTGCAATGCCAATTCGATATGGCCTTTTCTGATGAGCGTTATTCTAACTGAGGGATTATCTTTATGGTGGTGAACTGGTACCTTTGTGGGGGCTAACTGGTTAAGCACGCGGGGGCGAACTGACATCTAATTTGGGGTCGAACAGACCTGGGGGTGAACTGACTGGGAGCGAACTGGCTTGGGGGCGAAACGTCTGGTACCCACATTCAAAGACCATTTTCTGTGTGAACACTGTGAAATACTTACCAGGTAATAGAATATTTCTCTAACCAATGAAGCAGTGCATAATCTGAGATACACTACACATTATTTTATGTCTGTAGTAAATAAACATTTTAAAATTGTCCATAAATGTAGACACCCCCTTGTATCCAAAACGATTTGCATATCCGGTGATTCGGCACAGCTAGTAGATGTGGATCGGTGACCCCACTATTTATAAACTACCCATGACCTCACTTTGTAGCCCACACAGACAACATGACAACTTCCAAAGCATACTTAAACTCTGGGAGAGACCTTAATATAGGCATCGCCTGTTGGTCAGTCACAAACGTTAAACGTTAATAAATATTGTTTAAAAAAAATACTTAAACTAAAGCGGCATTCTCATGTTGCGATTAGTCGTACCGATTTGTCATATGCGATCGAATCGTACTGTGAGAACGCCCAAATAGGAACCACTTTAGTCGTATACAACAAGATGTGTCAGAATCGTACCAATTAGAACTTGTTCTATTTCTCACGACAAATCGTATGGTTTCAACCAATTGTGTTACAGTAAAATAAATGAGAAGAGTTCTGTCCCTTGTTATCTCTTTGCCTTCATGTTGCGGAAACGTTTCGACTTGAATCAAAGTGAAACAGAAAGATTTATTGGGTACTACTTGTTACAGGAAAACTTGTGGAATATCGTCACTAGAAAATCCATTACAAGAGTTTAATTGAATGAATGCGAGAAGAAATCGTAAGTGATACAAAGACCCTAAATATCTTATCGTTCCGATTTTTGTAGGGCCGACAAATCGCATATGCGACGAATCGTTAAAATTAATTGCATCATGAGAACACTGTTTAAGCAAAATACCTAGTGTGCTGAATCACCGGACATGCCGATACACCTGGCGAGTAGAAATCCCTGGGGGCGAGTACTACTGGGCAGTTGTGATCCAAATTCATGATGCAGAGAGTCAAACTATTTTGCCAATGAAACCTGTTAAACATACAGACTTTAGATGTATTTCATCAAAATTTGCCATGACAGATTGACAAAGTCAAAAGAATTGCAGTTTCGTTTGGTCTCAATAAATCTGGATATTTACTGCAAAGACAGTCGGAACTTTACAGTTTTTGTTTCCGAATTCCGAAAATTGTCGTAATATTCCGATTATAGATGAGGCATGTTCGGAAGGAAAAATGTTTTTTTATTTTGTGTGTGTGTTGGTGCCTTGTATTCCTTTCATCAGTAATAAATTCAGTCTTGAATTAAATGCATTGTAATAGATCATGTTGGCATCGATCGATTTTAATCAGCTGCTTCCAAACATCTTGAGTGGAGAGTTCCGAGTTTACCAGTGGACATCCAAGTGTATTAGGACAGAATAAAATAATTCAGTAACATTAAAGATAATTCCTGAGTTTTATGACTTAATATTATAATTGCTATTAGTTTTTGTAAACACCCCACCTTTGCTGCCACCTTTGTGGGGGGAGGGTGTAATTAAAAAAACAAAAACATTTACTGGATGATGACAAAATATGAAAATTATCCACAAATGACAACACATTGGAAACTTCACTTTTATTCATTTTATTATGGATGTCCATTATATTTGCACCATTAAAGATAAAGTACAAGCAACACAGTAATGTGTGTTTAATTCTTGAACAACTTGCTGGATCCCATATAGGTTTCATCTTCTCAAACTGCTTCAATAATGAAGTGGGGGTGGGGGGCTAGTGATTTTTCCTGGGGACTAGTAACTTTCCTCAGCAACTAGTCCCCTGGGCCAGTGAAAATATTTCCTAATTTCTACCACTGGTCTGCTATGCTGACATTAGACCTGTCAAAGTTAAATAATATGACACATGATCCTAACTGAACAATAAAAATTATGGTCTACTAGTTGGGTTACCTCTAATGTCATTCACCACAAAGTTCTATTCAGTAATTTCTGGTGGGGGCCTGTTTACATGTACATTTACATTTAGTACAAATCAAAGTGGTTTGGTGGTGTTACATTTTATGAAAATATATAGTTGTCTACCTCTGTCAGAGTACTTAAGGTAGAACAAGAGGATTAGACATTAACCTATAACATAATGTAAATGTGTTTTCAGTGAACACTGTTTATTGATCTGAAAATTATTTAATATGTTTTACAAGTTACAAACATTTTATGATTTTATTTTCAAAAGAAGAATTTGATGAAAATTATTGAGTGTAGACCATACACTACCATAACAAGGAAAAAAATAGACAGCCAATGAAACTATAGAAAACATATGATGTTTGTCAAAATATAGCGGTAACCAGACCTTATCTTTTAAGATGCGTGAGTGCAATCAGGCTCGTACAGCACACATATTTTCAACCTGGTGAGTGTGAAAAATAATACACATTACACTTAACAAACAGCGCACATAAAATAATGTTGTATATTGATTGCCACTATTTATCGTATGTAGCTGATAGAAAGACCCGTTTAATAATACCAGAAAAATAAAGAATGTGACGTGAATGGTAGCATCTATGCAAGCTTTTAATATATGACTAGTACTTATCTTTGCTATACAAATAGGAAAACACTGGTTTAACAGACATCTTCAAAGATGTACCAATTCGATTAAAACTCCTTTACCTATTTAATTTATTATTAATTAGAAATGGTCCACTTTTATTAGGTAATAGATCACAACATCTGATAAGGCTAACTCATTTATACTGTTCTTATACATGTAGTTAAGAAAAGAAAAAATGGAATTGATTTAAATAGTACACAAATGAATTTGTTACGGAAATCAGCGAAGTTGGTAAAATTGTCTTGATTAGTTAATAACTGTTAGCCTACAAAGCTTACGTGAGGTCCTGAAAAATGGTAAGGGGTAACTTTCTACTTTCTTTAAAAAAAAAAAATATTTAGACAAAGAGAATTCAAAAGTAGACGGAATAATAAAAAGAAGGAAAAGAAATGATCATAGGTTTGTAGGAATAGGCCTAGGTCTAGTTTACAAATTTTAAAAATCTTTTTTTAAAGTATTATTTTTCTTTTTTCATCTTTAAAAAAAATCAAATAAAACTTCATTTAAATATTTTTTATTTCAACCATAGGTTAATTAATGTACATCTGTTATTTGTATAGTAACAGTAATCAATGATCATAGCCGACTATTTAATTTTTGTTTGTTTTAATACGTTTATTTGTTAGAAAGTCACAGACCATGTGACTGAAACATGATTATGTGCAGTACTCTGTGTCGTATTGACCAATCAAAGCTATCGGGGTCAAATTATTTTTACTCTTGGAATTCTGGCTGCACACACACGCTGGTCTACTTGACAATTTGTTACGCATTTATGATGGTGTCTAAAAGTATGGTTTTTTTTTTAGATTATCTTTATTATGGCATCCCGTGTTTGGAATTAAATCCTTTGTAATGACAGATTTTGTCGGAGTTTGTATATTTTTGTTATCAACAACATTGGGACTGTTTTAGATCAATAATGTAACGCTGTTCGTAACTGGTAGTGGTAGGTCAAATGACGTGTTACAAAATACTGGTTGCGTAATTGTTGAATTAAAAATGCCAAGTGAATGTCAATGCTTCAACGAACACTATCGTTTGAACTAATTGTAGTCCTACATTTAACAAGTTATTTAAAAAAATAAAATAATATGAGGGATCTAATTCAGTCGGTAGTGCATACCTGAGATGCTTGGGTCGTAGTTCTAATTGAACCACTTCCTCAGAACCAGTGGGTTTTTCCCATCCCAACCATCCTAATTATGTTTGTTGTACATAATAATGAAATTCAAGACACGTTGATTCCTACACATGTTTAGCTGCACGTTCATCAAACCATCTAACACTGAAAAGGTATCTATAATTGTGTGCATCAAATTATCTGAATAATACATATTGTAATTAAAAAATCAAATTGCATCAGAGTATGTCATAATTATATTTCTATAGCACTGCTCCTGAATTTGTTTAATAACTCCATTCCTGAACGGGAAAAGAAGTCAGACTACACTAATATGAACCAAACAACAAATTAGAAGAAAACGTTATTGGTTTATTGGTTAATTTTTGCAACATAATGTATGTGACTACATTTACATGTACTGATTACTTAATCAATTAATAATGCTTGGTTTTCACTCACCTAAGTATTTTGAGGGGTGCAATTTTTCACTCGCCATGTTTTTTCAAAAGCCAAGGACTGGGAAACACCTGTATGATTTAGGGCTTGTTTTTTTTGAGGAAAACTTGACATTCATGGAAGATTATCACTGTTTTTCACAATAAACTAATGTGACTTGAGATAGGTAAAGTATTATTGTATTACAAGCATTGTTTTTATTATATTTTAATTTTTTGCTTATCGTATCAAAAAAACATGACACCAGGATACCATTTAAAAAAGAAAATAATATCGAAATAAACCGCGGAACGCAAATTGGAAAACTGAGATGAATGGTCCCATCCCTGGTATATGTTATATATGAAAGAAATAACCTGGGAGAATTTTCATAATTTAGGATTGTACATGTATGTAAAATCTGTTGTGCCAGTATCTAGATTACTACTGTATTTTACTGTATAACATTTGTAATATTTTTTGTTTAAAGTACTTCAGAAGTCATAACAGCAGAAGACATCTGGACCGTTAAAGATGGCGCTACCCATGTTGAAAGTTCCTATCCAGTCGACGGCTGGTGCTATCACTATCCGCAATGAAAAAGGTAAGATCGCTCATCTTTGCATATACATGTACCAACGAGGCTTTAGGACTCACTGATTTTGGCACAACAGGGACTTTTATCATTTCTGAGTGCAGGAAGGTTGTTTTAGTTCAGTACTGTCATTAACAGAGCTCTGCTGTAGAGTTATCAATATTCAGAAATGCATTTCAAGTTATTTTAATCTAATTAACCTTAACATTTCAGTGGTTTTGAGGTTAAATATTTTGAGGTCAGCTGGTCTGTAGTTTATTTGGCATATATGTATTTATGGCACAACATTTAATTGCCTTGACAGTGATGCAATCTTGGGGCGGGTCGTAGCCCAGTGGTAAAGTGCTCGCTTGTTACACGGTCGGTCTAGGATCGATCCCTGTCAGCGGGCTATTTCTCGTTCCAGCAAGTGCACCACGACTGGTATATCAAAAGCTGTGGTATGTTGGTAAATATAAAAGATCCCTTGCTACTAACTGAAAAATGTAGCAGGTTTCCTCTCTAAGACTATATGTCAGAATTACCTAATGTTTGACATCTAATAGTTGATGATTAATAAATCAATGTGCTATAGTGGTGTTGTTAAACAAAACAAACTTTTAACGTTTTGGTGCAATCTGAAGCCCTGACCAACTACACCTGAACATGAAACACATAGTTAAATTCCACTTCTGTCATCTCAACAAAATGTATACATACATGTACATCATACATGTAATAATGTTTTTCAGTAGTGAGTTTATTTTTTATTTTTTATTTTTTGCAAAATTTATTTAAATATTAAAAGAAATGAATTGTGGTTAAATGTTTTGGGGTTTCTTAAGCAGTTTTTTTTCTTCTGCAAATTCTTCTTGAATGAGAATCAGCAAGCACCGGCAAGCACTCATGCAATTAACGCTGTGAAATTTGTTTTGAATATAGTCCACAGCTAAAAAGCTGTCGTGGAGAATTAAAAATTCCATGGCAATCTCCACAGCATTACGGATTGCCATGAGCAACTGCAGGGTCTGTTTTTGCGTGCACATTATTCCATAGGGGCAGGACGTGGTAAAGTGCTCGCTAGATGCACGGTTGGTCTAGGATCGATCCCCATTGGTGGGCACATTGGGCTATTTCTCGTTCCAGCCAGTGTGCCACGACTGGTATATCAAGGGCTATCCTGTCAGTGGGATGGTGCATATAAAAGATCCCTTGCTACCAATGGAAAACTAGCGGGTTTCTTCTCTAAGACTATAGTCGAAATTACCAGTAGCCAATGATATATAAATCAATGTGCTCTAGTGGTGTAGTTAAGCAAAACAGTCTTTAAACTTTAATTATTCCCTTGCAGGTGACTTGACTATGGAGAAGGTGAAGGTGAGCCGGTACGTGACGGGGAAGCGCCCGGAGTTTGCCCCGGAGAGTGATAGTGATGAGGATGATGAGCCGTTTGAGATGCAGAAGAAGGCTGTGGCGACCGAGAGGGCAGTGGAGGATGAGGAGGCTGACGGCGACGTGGCTGACAGACGGCTGCGCAGACTCCGCGACCGCAGAGCTGTCGACAGCGACGATGATGAAGACGAAGACAGGTGAAAACTGAAAAATCACATACAGTCCATAAGTATCGCACACAGTCAAATATACATGCAAAACACATAATGTAAAACTGAAAAATCACATACAGTCCATAAGTATCACACACAGTCAAATATACATGCAGAACACATAATTTACAACTGAAAAGTGTTTTCACAAAACTTATGTCCAAAATTGGAATAAAGATGATCACATAAACTGCTTGTTCGATATATACAGTGAATATATATACAGTGAATTTAATCGGTGATTTGCCATTTCTCCAGATTAAGTGGAATTTGGTGAATGTATTTTATTATTAAATTTCAAAAAAGCTTTCTTGAAAATTTAAGAAATACAATTCATTAAAGAGCCTTTTTTTTTTCCTCTGTGTGTGTTTGTGTGTGTGTGTGTATGTATGTATATATACTCTGTCAAAAAAGAAACGCATAGGCAAAATATTCATGGAATTATCTCTTTAATACAAAGTGGTATAATGTTGTTATTTATGATCGTATCAGTCAAATTTGACATGAGTATGTGACAATGTTCTTGCTATGGACTGACGGCAGTGAAGGCGTTTTCGTCACCAAACAGCGTCGTACAAGTGCGCTGAAATCAGTACCTTGTGTGGCCACCAGCAGCAGCAATCACTGCGCGACATCTCCTTGGCATAGACTGAATAAGTCTCTGAATCCGGGCACGTGGAATCCTAGCCCATTCTTCCTGCAGTGCATGTGACAGTTGCGGAAGCATCTGAGGCTCCTGGTCACACTGGCGTACACGTTTGTCCAGTTCGTCCCATAGATGTTCAATGGGGTTGAGATCTGGCGATCTTGATGGCCATGGCAGCAAATTAATGTTCTTATTCTGTAGGAAATTAATTGTTACACGTGCTGTATGCGGCCTGGTATTGTCCTGCTGAAAGAGTTCTCTCTGTTGATCCACAATGGGAAGCATGTGACAGCGAAGAATTTCATCCCTGTAGTGTACAGCTGTCGGGTTGCCTTGTACGAACACAAGTTCACTTCTGCCGGCGTATGAGATGGCTCCCCACATAATGACATTCCCTCCACCGAATCTGTCAACTTGGGCGATGCAGTTGTTGGCAAAATGTTCATGCGGCGTCTGTAAACACGTTATCCATCACGTCGCTGTAGAAGGAAACGTGTCTCATCGCTGAACCATGCTTGCCACCAGTTTCCCCAAATTCCACCCCGTACATTCGTGCACCAGCGAACACGTAAATGTCAATGTTGACGTCGCAGGATGGGGCCAACATACGGTCTAGCCCGTAAACCAGCTTCTTGAAGTCGGTTCTGAATGGTTTGTGCAGACTCCCTTCTCAAACCAGGTATGTGTCCAGCAGTGTTTGATGCTGTGGCAGTTCGGTGACACAAGTGCAGAACCCGGATGTAGCGATCTTGTGCTGCAGTTGTTATGCGAGGTCTTCCACTTCTGGGCCGGTCTTCAGCTAATTGAAACTGCAGGTACCTGTCCCAGAGATGTGAAATGGTGCTCTGATAGACGTTCATGTGATGTGCGACTGCTGACTGCAATTCACCTAACTGGAGGCGGCCTATTGCAATGTATTGATTCGGCAGGTTTAGTCTTGGCATCTTGTAACTCGTCTAAGTCGAAATGGAAATGAGGCATCATTGCGAGCATTGCAGCTTTAAATACCCATTACTATCCCAATCTTTTCCCCGAATTTCATGTGCATTCGCCAAAATCTGGACCATTCCATGCCGATTTCCTGCAATTGTCGCACAACGTGCCACAATGTGCATTAAATTTGTTTTAGGGTGCATTTGGGCATGCTGTCCCATTCCAGGAACATTAACAAACATGGTCATTCAGCAACATTGTACGAAAAAACTATATTTTGTAAAATAAAACAATTTTCTTCTTTCCCTATCACCTTTTTTGACATAATGTATGTATGTATGTATGTGTGTATGTGTGTATATATGTGCATGTATCGGAGGACACCTGGGCACCAGACCTGTCAACCTTTAGTCAAGAGAAAGCAGGAGGTGTGTGTTGAAAAAGCAGGAGATTTTGTCAAAAAGCAGGAGATTTTTTAAATTCACACAATTTAACCCAAAATCGCAAGATTTAAAAAAAACATTATTACAATAAGTTATATGAATACTTTATAGTGTCATATATACTTCTTAACCTTAGATCTTGGCATTAAAACAAATATATATATATTAAATTTTTTTTTTTTTTTTTTTAAGTTTAAATATTATTATGATTTAATACATATTTAAAAAAAAAAAAAATATTTTATCCAAAAATGTTAAGAACATGAACAAGAAATAAAAAATTTAATTAGTACATTTACGGTATTACACTTACAGCCTTACAGGTTGCGTTACATTATCATTTGTGGTTAGTGTACCCAAGTACCAAAGACAAATTTATATAAATCTTAAAAATTAATATTCAGTTTTTACTATAATGAGGAACGGTGGCGTGGTACTTATTTAAAATCATTATAATGATGCAATAAACATTGTATTTTGATTAATCATAAGTAAAACCTCATTACGGACATCGTGTGAAATATACCGGAATTATACCCATTTCCGTGAGTAACTTTATGTCAATGTCAAACACAACATTTTTTAATTGTACAAAAATAATTTCTTGAAGTGTACCCTTATAACCAACATTTTACTGCACAAACATACAAAATTAACTGACACAAGTATGTTTATACATCTAATTGGTATTTTCGTTGTCTTGCTGTGACATGTGATTTTAACATGCATCGTGTGTATCGCTGTCAACTCTGAGACTGGCAGTTCAGATTCGTCATAGTTGCATTATGTAATCCAGTGGGAAGACATTTTACAATTCAGAGGTGTTATTAGAACTAAATTGGATAGTTTTTGGTTTTTTATATGGCAACACTGAATGTCAATACACAGCCTGTTGAATTAGCGGCAACACGCTTCGTAGCCATTACGATGACAACAAACATTATAATAACACATCATTTTATAAACTCCATGTGCTTTTTTAACAATATGAATAGGCTATCCCACAATTCTCACTTCGGCAAAAGTTAAACAGTCGGGACAATTCGGCCTGTTACATTCTCAGAAACAGAAAGTAGTCGACATTTTCCGAATGAGAAAAAAAGGCAGAGTTACTTCCCTCTGTTATTTTGACAAAAGAGGATCGATTTTTTTTTATGCTTACAAAAATGTCATTTAACAGGAGAAACTGTCTCCCGCACAGGGGAAAGGAGATTTGATCAAATACCGGGAGACTCCCGCGGAATCCGGGAGGGTTGACAGGGTCTGCTGGGCACATGTGTACGTCTTTGTGTGTGTTATATTATTATTATTATATGTACAGCAGTGTTTTAGGGCTCCCATCCCTGACATTGCTGCAATGTATGTGTGTAATCTGGGACAATAAAATTAAAACAAATATATAAATAGTATATATATTTTTTTTTTTTCCTAAATTGCTAGCAATGTTTTTTTTTACTGTGATGGACCTCTTTAGTCTGGGCACCAATATGTTTGGTCAGTTTGCATTTATAAAGTAATTTGTATTTTATGTTGGGCTGGGCTCCAAATTGACCTGGTGAATATATTAAATTTTAAACTGATGGACAAATGGAATACTCAGTACAAAGACTCATAATTATATATGTTTATTGATGATTGTCAGCTGGTAGTATTTATCATGTAGTTTTTGATTAGACATTCATGTTTCGAAATATGACTTATCTCCCTTACATTATTAACAATGAAATCCGCCCTTTAAAATGTTATATTTATGTGATTTCTAACCAGTCTTTGCTATTGAGTATTTGAGTTTGGGTTTTATGAAACAGCGGTACAGAAAGGAATGATGGTTAAACAAGAAAAAGTTAGGTTTGTTTACCACACCACTACAGCACATTGATTTATCAATCATCGGCTATTGGCATGGGTTCTTTTATATGCACCATCCCACAGACAGGATAGCACATACCATGGCCTTTGATATACCAGTCGTGGTGTAATGAGAAATAGCCCAATGGGCCCACTGACGGGGATTGATCCTAGACCAACCATGCATCAAGCGAGAGCTTTACCACTGGGCTACGTCCCGCCTGATTTTAAACAAAGTTAAACAGCAGTGTATTCAGTTGATGCGATGGTTCTGTGGTGTTAAACGGCAGTGTATTCAGTTGATGCGAGTGTTCTGTGGTGTTAAACGGCAGTGTATTCAGTTGATGCGGGTGTTCTGTGGTGTTAAACGGCAGTGTATTCAGTTGATGCGGGTGTTCTGTGGTGTTAAACGGCAGTGTATTCAGTTGATGCAGGTGTTCTGTGGTGTTAAACGGCAGTGTATTCAGTTGATGCGGGTGTTCTGTGGTGTTAAACGGCAGTGTATTCAGTTGATGCGGGTGTTCTGTGGTGTTAAACGGCAGTGTATTCAGTTGATGCGAGTGTTCTGTGGTGTTAAACGGCAGTGTATTCAGTTGATGCGGGTGTTCTGTGGTGTTAAACAGCAGTGTATTCAGTTGATGCGGGTGTTCTGTGGTGTTAAAGAGCAGTGTATTCAGTTGATGCGGGTGTTCTGTGGTGTTAAACAGCAGTGTATTCAGTTGATGCGGGTGTTCTGTGGTGTTAAACAGCAGTGTATTCAGTTGATGCGAGTGTTCTGTGGTGTTAAACAGCAGTGTATTCAGTTGATGCGAGGGTTCTGTGATATTAAACAGCAGTGTATTCAGTTGATGCGAGGGTTCTGTGGTGTTAAACAGTACTCACTGGCCTGGTTTTAGGACATATATTCACAAGTGATAGGGTAAGGCATGAACTGTTTTTCTGGGTGGCACATCACAGGTGACAAGTAATGTTAGCCAAGACATGGGGATGAAAATGCACATATAATGTTAGTGGATATTGTGACCGGGTTTTGTGTGTATTTTTTCAGAGTGGCCCGTCACCGGCGAGAGGTTATAGAGCCAGAGGTTATTGAGGAGGTGTCTGAGGAAGAAGATCGGTTCAAAGGTAAAGATGAGGAAGAATCTAGCGAGGAGGAAGAGCTCGATGAAGAGGTTAGAGTCAGACTTTTTTTTAACCTCACACTGGAAATATATGTAGAGTAATGTCTGGAAATTATTAAAAAGTGGTTAATTAATTTTTTTTTTTATTATTAGCCAAATATTAAATGTTGTAGTCACTTTGTATTATGTAAAAAAAAGCTATTGACTAAATCAATGGGCAGGGTGAGTGTGATTTACATGTAGTGATTCCATATGAGACAACACTATTACCCATCTCTTATTGTGTAAAAGCTAAAAAAGAATTATTATTCTTTTGGTTGATGTAGAAATAATTCAGAACCGTGTACTTGTTTAAACAATTTTAAATTATTATACATATTTTTTTACACCTTTATTTAGCAAATATCAGAGGCTGTTTAATTTTAATTTCTCTTTACGACAGGAAATTGAGAGGAGGAGAGTTATGCTTCGTCAGCGAGCTCTTCAGAAAAGACATGAGGAGGAAGAAGTAAGTTGTCATCTCAGTCAGGGAGAATCCACAGGGTGGGGTGGGGGCTAGATGATTTATACTTAACTTACATTGAATTACCAAGGATCAGGAGGAGGAAGAAGTAAGTCATCATCTCAGTCAGGGAGAATCCACAGGGTGGGGGGGGGGGGGTGGGTGGGGGGTGGGTGATGATTTATACTTAACTTACATTGACTTACCAAGGATCAGGAGGAGGAAGAAGTAAGTCATCATCTCAGTCAGGGAGAATCCACAGGGTGGGGTGGGGGGCTAGATGATTTATATTTAACTTACATTGAATTACCAAGGATCAGGAGGAGGAAGAAGTAAGTTGTCATCCCAGTCAGGGACAATCCACAGGGTGGGGTGAGGGGCTAGATGATTTTTTTTGATTTTTTTAAAAATGATTTATTGTCCCCAGATCACGGGCAATGTCAAGGTTGGGGTGCCTTGAATCATTGTCTTACATTTCATAATATTTACATATAGTTATACATACGTAGTGCATACATACATACATACATACATACATGCACACCTACATACATACATACATACATACATATGTATACTCATATTACATATACCAATACTTAATATATACTTTCAAAACATAGTCATACCCTATTAATGTATATGTACACCCATAATTATCTGAAATGATTTTGATCTGAGAGTCAAAGATAAAAAAAGAAAAGAAAAATAGGGAAGAAAAGGAAAGAAAGACAGAAAAGACAGAGGGGGGAAAGAAACAATTTCTTTATGGGGTTCAGGCTAATTCAAAAACAATAAAATAATAAAATTTAATAAGCGAAGCAAAATAGTGTCTACCAGTTAATATCCACACTTAATGTCGTATAGAGAAGAAGCAGTTATGAGTAGATGTGGTGGATGTAAGATTCATAAAAGAGATAAATCTAGAATTGTATTTGCAAACAAGTTATGGTGTTTTTGTAAATAAAAAGCAATAAGCAAAGAAACCAAAGGAAAGGGTCCTAACCTATAGTTAAACTTAAAGAAGATGGTGTTTTTGATGTTATTAGTCAATACTGAAAAGGTTAAACCACTTTCCTCAGCATTAATTAAATTTGTCATGTTCACAGTTTTTAAAATAAATGTATCTTTCTATTTGAAATTTATTTTGCAATATGTTTTTTATAACATTAATATGAAGACTCTTGTTAAGTATTTTCATACTATAAAAGTAATATTTTATATTGATTAAAATCCAGTTAACTACATTGCTAAACTCACCATTTATCATACCAAACATAACTGTATGTTTATTAAGTGGAAGTCTGACTTCAGTTTTGTTAAATATCCATTTCTCCAACTCTTTCCACATATGTTTTACTTTATTACAATCATAAAACAAATGTAAGGTTTTAGGAACATTTTTACAAAAACTACATTTATTTGTATACATATTTACTTTTATTTTTATTTACATAATGAATCATATGCAGAAAGGTATTAGTATCTAGGATTCTATGGAGCAATCGGTATTGAAACCATTGCAAGGTAGTATCTTTTGTACATCTAAAGGGTATAACATAGAACTGTTTCCACATATAACAATCAAATGCTAAACCTTAGATGCATATTTTTTTGTGCCTTTGGTATTACATGATTATTATTCAAAACATTGTATATATCTTTACTTCTAATATTCTCATTTAGCATTAGATGATTTTAAACTTTACATTGAATTACCAAGGATCAGGAGGAGGAAGAAGTAAGTTGCCATCCCAGTCAGGGAGAATCCACAGGGTGGGGTGGGGGGGGGGGGGGGGGGGGGGGGGGCTAGATGATTTATACTTAACTTACATTGAATTACCAAGGATCAGGAGGAGGAAGAAGTAAGTTGTCATCCCAGTCAGGGAGAATCCACTGGGTGGGGTGGGGTGGGGGGCTAGATGATTTATACTTAACTTACATTGAATTGTGAGGGATCAGGATTTGTAATGATCCAATTTACTTACAGTCTAACAGCAAAACAAATGAATACAGTCAGACTGCAGTCTCAACCTCTGTAAACGACCATTTTGGTCAACATGAACTGGTATTGTGAGACTGGTGTGAATCTGTTCACACTGAGCTTATGATGTGTTTTAGTTTTAGGTTGACTTATTGTTTCTCTGCTCATATGTAAACATTTTCCATGAAATCAGTCTAGGATTAGTTTTGAGTTGACCATTTGTTTCTCTGTTCGTCTGTAAACAATTTCCATGATATCGGTCTAGGATTATGATTGAGTTGACCATTTGTTTCTTTGTTCATGTGTAAACAATATCCATGATATCAGTCTGGGATTCATTTAAGCGTTATGTGTAACACTAAGCTGTAAAGAACTCGCCTGATGCATGGTCAGTCTAGGATCAATCTCCTTCAGTGGATCCATTGGGCTATTTCTTGTTTTAGTCAGTGCACCATGGCTGGTATAACAATGGCCATGGTATGTGCTATCCTGTCTGTTGGATGGTGCATATAAAAGATCCCTTACTACTAATAAAGAATGTAGCGGGGTTTTTCTCTTAGACTATATTACCAAATGTTTAACATCCAATAAATCAGTGTGCTCGGGTGATGTCGTTAAAGAAATCAAACTTTAACTGTATGCTTTCCAGAGCCCGTGCATATAAAACTTTTAGAGTCCAGACTCAATCTCTAATGATGTCACACGCATACAATTTGTATGGCGTTGCCATGACATTCATGTCTCAGACTCTATTAGAGTCTCAAGTTTAGACTCTAAAAAGTTTTATAAGCACCAGGCCATAAGTCCCTGTTTAATAGTAGGAGTTAAATACCTGAGATCAGAGGCTGTGGTCAGTTGTGAGTTCTCTACGTCTGAGCTGTATAAAGAGCAGGTGTAATGAAGACACGTCTCTACCTCTGAGCTATATAAAGAGCCGGTGTAATGAAGACATGTCTCTACCTCTGAGCTATATAAAGAGCCGGTGTAATGAAGACACGTCTCTACCTCTGAGCTATATAAAGAGCCGGTGTAATGAAGATATGTCTCTACCTCTGAGACTTCCTGGTCCGGAATTGGTCACTGGCGAAGTCAGAGACTAGGTCCAGGGTGGACGTGCCTGAACCTATGTGGATATGGGCACGTAAATAGAGTTCCCATCCCATCCCATCTCTACCTCTGAGCTATATAAAGAGCCGGTGTAATGAAGGTACGTCTCTACCTCTAAGCTATATAAAGAGCCGGTATAATGAAGATACGTCTCTACCTCTGAGCTATATAAAGAGCTGGTGTAATGAAGATACGTCTCTACCTCTGAGCTGTATAAAGAGCTGGTGTAATGAAGATACGTCTCTACCTCTGAGCTGTATAAAGAGCTGGTGTAATGAAGATACGTCTCTACCTCTGAGCTGTATAAAGAGCTGGTATAATGAAGATACGTCTCTACCTCTGAGCTGTATAAAGAGCGGGTGTAATGAAGATACGTCTCTACCTCTGAGCTGTATAAAGAGCTGGTGTAATGAAGATACGTCTCTACCTCTGAGCTATATAAAGAGCTGGTGTAATGAAGATACGTCTCTACCTCTGAGCTGTATAAAGAGCGGGTGTAATGAAGATACGTCTCTACCTCTGAGCTGTATAAAGAGCTGGTATAATGAAGATACGTCTCTACCTCTGAGCTATATAAAGAGCGGGTATAATGAAGATACGTCTCTACCTCTGAGCTGTATAAAGAGCTGGTATAATGAAGATACGTCTCTACCTCTGAGCTGTATAAAGAGCTGGTGTAATGAAGATACGAAGATACGTCTATACCTCTGAGCTGTATAAAGAGCCGGTGTAATGAAGATACGTCTCTACCTCTGAGCTATATAAAGAGCCGGTATAATGAAGATACGTCTATACCTCTGAGCTGTATAAAGAGCCGGTGTAATGAAGATACGTCTCTACCTCTGAGCTATATAAAGAGCTGGTATAATGAAGATACGTCTCTACCTCTGAGCTGTATAAAGAGCCGGTGTAATGAAGACACGTCTCTACCTCTGAGCTATATAAAGAGCCGGTGTAATGAAGATACGTCTATACCTCTGAGCTGTATAAAGAGCTGGTATAATGAAGATACGTCTCTACCTCTGAGCTATATAAAGAGCTGGTGTAATGAAGATACGTCTCTACCTCTGAGCTGTATAAAGAGCTGGTATAATGAAGATACGTCTCTACCTCTGAGCTGTATAAATAGCTGGTATAATGAAGATACGTCTCTACCTCTGAGCTGTATAAAGAGCGGCTGTAATGAAGATACGTCTCTACCTCTAAGCTATATAAAGAGCCGGTATAATGAAGATACGTCTATACCTCTGAGCTGTATAAAGAGCCGGTGTAATGAAGATACGTCTCTACCTCTGAGCTTTATAAAGAGCGGGTGTAATGAAGATGTGTTTTGTTGTTTCAGGAGGTGCTACGTGTGGAGGAGGAGAAGTCTGATGGGGACAGTGAGGAGGAATCGTCCGAGTATGAAGAGTACTCCGACTCGGAAGAAGAAACTGGACCTCGACTCAAGCCCGTATTTGTCAGAAAGTTGGTCAAACATTTACTTGCTCTCCTCCGTCCTAACTAAACATGTTTGTTTGCTTTAACCCAATCAGTTAATATTTGAAAACATAAACTTATGAGCTGGACAGTAGCCCTCTCTTCTTATATTAAGGAATTGAGAATGTTTCAGGGAAAAGACTACTTTTATCATAGATTTATCTGATAAATTGTATTCATTCGGGTAGAGGTGTTACTGTTTGAGGTGGGATAAGTTCCTGCTGAAAGTGAGTGGTGTGTATAACTTTTGTTATTTTTTTTATGCTACAGAGTATCCTCGTTTAATCGAAAACCGTATGACTAAGAGGAAATGGCTGGTGCGCGTGCTCAATCATGTCAGGCTATCAATTTAACGACATTAATGTTTACCATGTTCAATTTAGAAATAAAATGTATAAAAAGGTAAGTACGCACATGTTATCTCTGTTCCGTCAAGAATTGCACCAGGTGCTAAGAAAACGTCATTTTAAAAGCATTATCGAAAACCGTACGTTATCATCGTAATGGCAACAACATAAAATCGGCTTTTCCCGCGAAAAGAGCAACATGACAGTCACGTGACCTGAAAGCGGCTGTCCGGTAGTGACCAGTCATTACTTAATTGGCAGTGCTAGCAGACGTGTTTGATTGTGTGGATTCCATCGTGCACCTTTTGCTGTTTAGGGATGCATTGCATTCAGTAAGATTCCAGGGTGCAAATTTTTTAATGAAATTTGTTTTAAGAAGTTGTTGTCGTATCAACGATCGAACATGCGCAGATATTATAAAATACCCGGAAGTAAAATAATACAGTTTTCGATTTCATACAGTTTTCGACAATTGGCGATGCATCATAATAACTTTCCATTAACACGATTCCATGCCTGTTTCATTGTGTGAGTTTCAGCACACGCAGAAATATGCTTTTTTTAGTGCGCTGAATACCTGCATATGGAATCGTGAATATGGAAAAGGTCCTATGTAAATGCAATGTTTCAATAAACTCGCTCGGAAACTTTGTGTTAATGAAAAGTGGGCCTACATCTCACCTTTTTTTAGACAAGACTACATGTTTGTAAGACTGTGTGTTAATGTTTTTCTCTGTGTGTAGACGAGACCGCGTGTTTGTAAGACTGTTAATGTTTTTCTCTGTGTGTAGACGAGACCACGTGTTTGTGATACTGTGTGTTAATGTTTTTCTCTGTGTGTAAACGAGACCGCGTGTTTGTGAGACTGTGTGGTAACGTTTTATCTGTGTGTAGACGAGACTGCGTGTTTGTGAGACTGTGTGTTAATGTTTTTCTCTGTGTGTAGACGAGACAGTGTGTTTGTGAGACTGTGTGTTAATGTTTTTCTCTGTGTGTAGATGAGACTCCATGTTTGTGAGACTGTTAATGTTTTTCTCTGTGTGTGTAGACGAGACAGCGTGTCTGTGAGACTGTTAATGTTTTTCTCTGTGTGTAGACAAGACCGCGTGTTCGTGAGACTCTTAATGTTTTTCTCTGTGTGTAGACGAGACAATGTGTTTGTGGGACTGTGTTAATGTTTTTCTCTGTGTGTAGACGAGACAGCGTGTCTGTGAGACTGTGTGTTAATGTTATTCTCTGTGTATAGACGAGACAGCGTGTCTGTGAGACTGTGTGTTAATGTTTTTCTCTGTGTGTATATGAGACAGCGTGTTTGTCAGACTGTGTGTTAATGTTTTTCTCTGTGTGTAGACGAGACTGCGTGTTTGTGAGACTGTGTGTTAATGTTTTTCTCTGTGTGTAGACAAGACCCCATGTGTATGAGACTGTATTAATGTTTTTCTCTGTGTGTAGACGAGACCGCATGTGTATGAGACTGTGTGTTAACGTTTTTCTCTGTGTGTAGACGAGACCACGTACATGTATGAGACTGTATGTTAATGTTTTTCTCTGTGTGTAAATGAGACAGCATGTCTGTGAGACTGTGTGTTAATGTTTTTCTCTGTGTGTAGATGAGACCGCGTGTCTGTAAGACTGTGTGTTAATGTTTTTCTCTGTGTGTAGACGAGACAGTGTGTTTGTGAGACTGTGTTAATGTCTTTCTCTGTGTGTAGATGAGACCGCGTGTCTGTGAGACTGTGTCTTAATGTTTTTCTCTGTGAGTAGACGAGACCGCGTGTTTGTGAGACTGTTAATGTTTTTCTCTGTGTGTAGACGAGACCATGTGTTTGTGAGACTTTGTGTTAATGTTTTTCTCTGTGTGTAGACGAGACCGCGTGTTTGTGAGACTGTGTGTTAATGTTTTTCTCTGTGTGTAGACGAGACCATGTGTTTGTGAGACTGTGTTAATGTTTTTCTCTGTGTGTATAGACGAGACCGCGTGTGTATGAGACTGTGTGTTAATGTTTTTCTCTGTGTGTAGACGAGACCGCGTGTGTATGAGACTGTGTGTTAATGTTTTTCTCTGTGTGTATAGACGAGACCGCGTGTTTGTGAGACTGTGTGTTAATGTTTTTCTCTGTGTGTATACGAGACCGTGTGTTTGTGAGACTGTGTGTTAATGTTTTTCTCTGTGTGTAGACGAGACCACAGTGTTTTTGTGAGACTGTGTGTTATTGTTTTTCTCTGTGTGTAGACGAGACCGCGTGTGTATGAGACTGTATGTTAATGTTTTTCTCTGTGTGTAAATGAGACAGCATGTCTGTGAGACTGTGTCTTAATGTTTTTCTCTGTGTGTAGACGAGACCACGTGTTTGTGAGACTTTGTGTTAATGTTTTTCTCTGTGTGTAGACGAGACCGCGTGTTTGTGAGACTGTGTGTTAATGTTTTTCTCTGTGTGTAGACGAGACTGCGTGTTTGTCAGACTGTTAATGTTTTTCTCTGTGTGTAGATGAGACCGCGTGTTTGTGAGACTGTGTGTTAATGTTTTTCTCTGTGTGTAGACAAGACCCCATGTGTATGAGACTGTATGTTAATGTTTTTCTCTGTGTGTAGACGAGACCGCGTGTGTATGAAACTGTATGTTAATGTTTTTCTCTGTGTGTAGACGAGACCGCGTACATGTATGAGACTGTATGTTAATGTTTTTCTCTGTGTGTAAATGAGACAGCATGTCTGTGAGACTGTGTGTTAATGTTTTTCTCTGTGTGTAGAAGAGACCGCGTGTTTGTGAGACTGTGTGTTAATGTTTTTCTCTGTGTGTAGATGAGACCGCGTGTCAGTAAGACTGTGTGTTAATGTTTTTCTCTGTGTGTAGATGAGACCGCGTGTCAGTAAGACTGTGTGTTAATGTTTTTCTCTGAGTGTAGACGAGACAGTGTGTTTGTGAGACTGTGTTAATGTCTTTCTCTGTGTGTAGATGAGACCGCGTGTCTGTGAGACTGTGTCTTAATGTTTTTCTCTGTGAGTAGACGAGACCGCGTGTTTGTGAGACTGTTAATGTTTTTCTCTGTGTGTAGACGAGACCATGTGTTTGTGAGACTTTGTGTTAATGTTTTTCTCTGTGTGTAGACGAGACCGCGTGTTTGTGAGACTGTGTGTTAATGTTTTTCTCTGTGTGTAGACGAGACCATGTGTTTGTGAGACTGTGTTAATGTTTTTCTCTGTGTGTATAGACGAGACCGCGTGTGTATGAGACTGTGTGTTAATGTTTTTCTCTGTGTGTAGACGAGACCGCGTGTGTATGAGACTGTGTGTTAATGTTTTTCTCTGTGTGTATAGACGAGACCGCGTGTTTGTGAGACTGTGTTAATGTTTTTCTCTGTGTGTATACGAGACCGTGTGTTTGTGAGACTGTGTGTTAATGTTTTTCTCTGTGTGTAGACGAGACCGCGTGTGTATGAGACTGTATGTTAATGTTTTTCTCTGTGTGTAAATGAGACAGCATGTCTGTGAGACTGTGTCTTAATGTTTTTCTCTGTGTGTAGACGAGACCGCGTGTTTGTGAGACTGTTAATGTTTTTCTCTGTGTGTAGACGAGACTGCGTGTTTGTCAGACTGTTAATGTTTTTCTCTGTGTGTAGATGAGACCGCGTGTTTGTGAGACTGTGTGTTAATGTTTTTCTCTGTGTGTAGACAAGACCCCATGTGTATGAGACTGTATGTTAATGTTTTTCTCTGTGTGTAGACGAGACCGCGTGTGTATGAAACTGTATGTTAATGTTTTTCTCTGTGTGTAGACGAGACCGCGTACATGTATGAGACTGTATGTTAATGTTTTTCTCTGTGTGTAAATGAGACAGCATGTCTGTGAGACTGTGTGTTAATGTTTTTCTCTGTGTGTAGAAGAGACCGCGTGTTTGTGAGACTGTGTGTTAATGTTTTTCTCTGTGTGTAGATGAGACCGCGTGTCTGTAAGACTGTGTGTTAATGTTTTTCTCTGTGTGTAGATGAGACAGTGTGTTTGTGAGACTGTGTTAATGTCTTTCTCTGTGTGTAGATGAGACCGCGTGTCTGTGAGAAAGTGTTAATGTTTTTCTCTCTGTGTAGACGAGACCGCGTGACGATCCAGGAGAAGGAGCGCGAGGAGCTGAGACAGAAGGAGATGGAGCTGGAGAAGAAGAAATCGGTGGAGGACAGACGCAAACAGACACTTAAGGTACACGGTCGTCTCATCTGCTGATCAATAACACAGTGGCACCTTCTTAAACTATGGCTGTTTGATGTCTAACATATTCACTGCTTGGGACTGACACCAGATATTGCTATCATTGTTTGATGTGTAACATACTGGTATTTCAGTAGTTGGTAAAAAAATACAGACAGAAAACCTCCTGCTGTCAAAAAAAAAAACAAGTTAAAGTTTGTTTTGTTTAACGACACCAATAGAGCACATTGATTTATTAATCATTGGCTATTCGATGTCAAATATTTGGTAATTTTGACATATTCTCAGAGAGAAACCCTGCTACATTTTTCCATTAGTAGCAAGGGATCTTTATATGCAACATCCAACAGACAGGATAGCACATAACCACAGCCGTTGATATATCAATTGTGGTGCACTGGACTGCTGTCAAACATGCTACTCCTACCAAAACAGCAGCAAAGGAGGATCTGTTGTATGCACTTTTCTATAGACAGGACAGTACATACCATATTTGTTGACATGTTTGGGATGTGATAAATCCCAAGTTCATTGAGAGCAATCAATCCTATGTCCCCCAGTACCTCGGGTGAATGCTGTACACACAAACAGACCTATATCCTACCCCTGTCAAATTATTAAAGTCTGTCCCTAGTTTCAAAGGTATAGTTTACTTAAAGTATTAAGTCATGAGGCCTGATCAGGAGGCTAAGTGCTCGCTGTTGCTAGCTAGACTGCATTTAACATGTAATATTACCTGTGATGGGATAGAACAGAATGGAATCCAGTCAAATTATTTCATGTTCACAATGAATGACGTAATTTTGGGAAGTGACATAACATAATGCGGCTTCCCCAGTATTAGCTCTGTGTAATCACTGAACAAAGACCAGCCTCGGTGGCGTCGTGGTTAGGCCATCGGTCTACAGGCTGGTAGGTACTGGGTTCGGATTCCAGTCGAGGCATGGGATTTTTAATCCAGATACCGACTCCAAACCCTGAGTGAGTGCTCCGCAAGACTCAATGGGTAGGTGTAAACCACTTGCACCGACCAGTGATCCATAACTGGTTCAACAAAGGCCATGGTTTGTGCAATCCTGCCTGTGGGAAGTGCAAATAAAAGATCCCTTGCTGCTAATCGAAAAGAGTAGCCCATGTAGTGACGACAGCGGGTTTCCTGTCAAAATCTGTGTGGTCCTTAACCATATGTCTGACGCCATATAACCGTAAATAAAATGTGTTGAGTGCGTCGTTAATTAAAACATTTCTTTCTTTCACTCAACAAATGTTTTGACATGGTCCTTGTTATTCATAAAAATATTATGGCTAAAAGAAATGATTAAACTTGCGTGTGAATCGTATTAATTTTACAAAACTCATTGCAGGATTTATGTATTATCCACACACTTGCTTGGGCAATACCAGAATCCTGACACTCGTTCTGTAAAATCAGTATGACACATAAGCTTGTATAATAATCTTTATTTATTCTCTGTGACACAGATCGTGGAGGATGAAGCTCGTAAGGAGTATGAAGAACAGCGGAGTATTATGGATGCGGCCGACCTGGTCGAGACGGATGATGAGAACGATGAAGAGGAGTATGAATCATGGAAGGTTCGCGAGCTGAAACGACTCAAACGAGATCGCGAGGAGAGGGAAAAGTAAGCACACTCTCTTGTTCTCATCTTCACATACACACAGTTTTCGGGGGTTTTATAAATAAAAGTTTCCCCAGTCCATTAACACGAAGATGACTCATACCAAGAAATCATTGTGAGTGGTTTAGATCCATCAACTATAAAAAATTTAATATATGTCTGTATATACTTGTAATGTGATATGGTCTACTTCTGACATGAGAGAGAGAGAGAGGGAGAGAGAGAGACAGAGAGAGAGGGAGAGAGGGCAGGGAGGGAGGGAGAGAGAAAGAAAGAAAGACTCTGAATGTGTGAGTGGATGAAGAATGAGTGAGAGTACACAAAACACTATTATTGGTTAAGTGGTATATTTTATAACATTGAAATGGAGATGGTACGACAAATTCAATTCAGCTATATACATAACATATGACCATGTAAACTGTAACCATAAGTTTTAAAATCAAGAAATAGCAGTTACAGAAGTGCACCATTGGTTACTATCACCTCACTGGAGAAACATTTGCTTTGTTGTAATTCAAGTCATGTTTTGCCCAATTTGAAGAATATTTGAAGACTGTGATTATGTTTTTTTGTTTTTTAAAAAGGACTGAGAAAGAGAAGTTAGAGATAGAGAGATTGCGAAACATGACAGAGGATGAACGACGACAAGAGTTCCGACAGAATCCGAAACAAATCACCAACAAAGCACCCAAGGGCAAATACAAGTTCCTGCAGAAATATTACCACAGAGGAGCCTTCTTCATTGTAAGAATTAAATTATTGCTTGCAGTATCTTTACAAAAGTGTTTATTGTTGGAACACATTGTACTGTAACATGTCCTTGAACCTGTTTCATATTTTACATTCCTTTCTTTTTCAGATTATTTAAAAACATATATATATATTCCCCAAAATATCCATCACAAAACAAAAAATTTACACAGCTTTATTGTGAAATAACTTTCTGGAAAAGAAATTAATTTTTTTTGATGTTCTTATTTAGCGTAGATTCATTTCTTACAAGTTGTTTGTCCATACCAGTATTTGCTTAACACTTTTACAATCTGTTGTCAAGTTTCCATTTGGTTGTCTGGCCTTGTCAGTATTTGCACAAGATCTTTACCCTTTGTAATCTGTTTTTGATTTTCAAGAATGAAAATTGTAATAATTATTTGTATTCACAAGTGGGGTGTAGCCCAGTGGTAGAGCAGTCACCTGAGATACACAAAGTCGCAGGTTCTATTGGCAATAATTCCATTTGATGATTTCAGTTTTTTTCCATCATTTCATTTCAACTTATTTTCATGCTTACATCTAATTACGGTTCAAGCGTGCTGTCCTGGGCACACACCTCGGCTATCTGGGCTGTCTGTCCAGGACAGTGGGTTAGTTGTTAGTGGTTAGTGAGAGAAAAGAGGGTGTAGTGGTCTTACACCTACCCACTGAGTAGTTAAAACTCGCTCTGGCTGTAAGTCGATACCTGGATGCGAACTCTGTACCTACCAGCCTTATGGCCGATGGCTTAACCACGACTCCACCGAGGTCGGTTTTTCTCCATCCCAACATGTGTCTAACAATTGGGATATCAAAGGCTGTTGAATGTATTATCTGTAGGAGAGTGCATACATAAAGATCTCTGCTTGTTTAGTGTCGCTAAATATTTGTCCCCTTTGTCCTGCAGGATGAAGATGACCAAGTGTTCAAACAAGACTTCTCGTCACCTACTCTGG
This sequence comes from Gigantopelta aegis, assembly GCF_016097555.1. Lineage (NCBI taxonomy): Eukaryota > Metazoa > Mollusca > Gastropoda > Neomphalida > Peltospiridae > Gigantopelta > Gigantopelta aegis. Next base: position 43,599,253 of record NC_054707.1, on the reverse strand, counting down.
AAGATCACTTTGACAAGACCATTCTACCCAAGGTCATGCAGGTAACACATCTTGCTTTTACTACCATCTTTGTCGTGAGAGGTACATAAAAACATTGTACAATACTTCTCATTGAAGTTTATCTTGCTTACAACCCTCATCTGTGTTCTGTGTTGGTCTAATGTCCATAGAAACTCAAGACAGTGGCTTACTGTGATCATTTGGTGTTGCACCAACATTTTAATTAACCTTTTTTTTAAAGTAAATTGAAAAATCTCTTTCAGCATATTGATTTTGGTTTGCTGTGTGAATACTTTAAAACAATTTAATAAAAATGCACCGGATTCATGCATTCAGTGTTCATCTGTATACATGGACTCTGGACTTCTACTGTGTATTAAAAACTGTTCTGGTGCAGCGAACATCTTCCTAAATGTTTCGAAAAGACGAGAATATCTCAAAATCCACACTACCTCACATAGTGGTGTCACAGGTTCTCAGTCGTTCACCACCACAGTTTCAAATACACGAGTAGTGATTTCAGGATTTTAAACCATTTCAAGTGTGAATGGTTTGAAAGTATGTGAAAATGCACCGGATTGTTAGTATTTATGCTTAGTATGATGTAAAAATTATTTCACAAAACCGATTTGGAGAAAATGTTGTCAAATTGCTTTCAGTGTGAACACGGCATATGTTTGATTAGGTTTGTGAATCGGTTTCTCTGCTGCATTTTCACTCACAGAGACACACACTTTACAGACATAATAAGAAATTAGCACTTATTTTCTAATCGTGAGGATTGTGTTGACTGGTTCGAACTGTGAATTGCATGCTCAGTGGAATCCGATACATACTAAATATGTTGATCAATTTTACTTCTTCAAAACAATTACTAAATATGTTATCTCCTTAAAACGCACATTTCTGTACATTGTCATGCACATGACGTGGAATTACAGTCTAAGCTGTTTGGATTTGAATACTTATTTTCAATTAATTTTGCTACATTTACTTTCTCTTTGATTCAGGTGAAGAACTTTGGACGATCCGGCCGGACCAAATACACACATCTACTTGACCAGGACACGACCCAGTTTGATTCCCCGTGGATCTCGGACACCGCACAGAACCTCAAGTTCCACACAGCGAAGGGCGGAGGAATGAAGCAGGTGTTTGACAGGCCGTCTGGCAAACAGAACAGAACATAGTGGCATAACATGGTGGCAGCATGCTGGCATAACATGGTGGCAGCACGCTGTCATAATTAGGGTTAATTAGGGTTTCGTTAATACTATTAAATGAGGCACCCATTTTATGTTCGTGACTGCCTGAAAAGTTATTAAAAATTATTTTCAAAAATCAAAATCCCTTATAGTTCACTTTAATTGAACTGGTCCACTTGGAAGTATACTGGTGGTTTTACATAAATAGATACATTTAAAATGTTCTACAAACTGTACTAAAGTATACAAAAACTAAAATGGTTATCAAAACAAAATGTCTCATTTAAGGATAAAAAAAATTTAATGTGGGGATTTAGTGGCAGCACACTGTCATAACATGGTTGCAGCACGCTGTCATAACATAGTAGCAACACAGTGTCGGTGTATGTGGACAAGTACGAAGATTTCAAGTACTTGAGAAATGGCAGCATCAGGAGAACTATGTGTATGAATGATTGTGGCTTGTGGAAGGTGTGTTGTGTGTTATACTGTATCCTTGTTTGAAAGCCGTGTGGATGAGATCTTCGTTTATTTGACAGGGATATGAACTAGCATGGAGCTGTTTGAAACTGTAGAGTTTCTTTTTATGCAGCTTCTTGCTTTCTCACATGAAATGTGAGACCCTGGTTGCAACGTTTTAAAACGGTGATTGTAATATTGATTTATGACAACTGAAATGCATAAAGTAAACATTGTGTTCATTATCATCATCAACAAGAAAAAAACATTTATGGCATGGTAGTTCGCAGATTTCAGATGTTCACTTTCAAGCAGATTGTTTGGAGAAAAGAAAAATATTTCAGTCACATTTCGGGAGATATTTGTGATAATGAATAACTTAAAATTGAAATAAATGTATTAAAGATTTTATCATGTGACTTCGTGTTGAAGTGCTTATTTGTGTCCTTTCTGGACTAGCACATAGGGTTATTATTAGCTGTATTCATTAAATTAGAGCAGTAGGGTATGTAAATGAACCAAAACGGTGGGGAATATGACTACTAAGCATCTTTGGACAGAGGTAACACCCCATGCTGAATTGTATACAATTTCTTAATTCTCATTTGTATTTTCGTAATGTACCAATCGCTATAATGACTATTGTTTCAGGCCCAATTATAAGTATGTTTGATGATTGGGACGCAGATCTGATAAAAATTAAGCTAAATGATAAAAGTCTACGAAATGCCACAGTGGTCGCAAAAAAAAGAAGGCTTTACCGAAGAAAAATGTAGTAAATGTATAGTCCATATACTTGTGAAATCATTATAGAATATTCACTATTGTTCCCACAAGTTTTCATCAAATATTCAGCATGTCAAATCATTAAAGTTCACTGATAATACTTGAGTGTTTGCCTCATGTTTTTATTTTTGGAAGACCACGTTCCACTCTTCGCTGTTATTTACGTCTGTCTTCTGTAAAAAAAAAAATTTGGTGATATAATATGAATATTATTATACATATTTAAAACCCCTGGGTAATAGTAATACAAACAAATATTCAGTAGGAAATGTAAAATTACAGAAATATTAAATATCCAAATGATAAAAAAATAATTAGCAAATGTAATTTAATTTTAATATACAGGGTTTTTGTTTTTTCTTCGTTTGTTTTTTGTTTGTTTGATTTCACATATTTAAAATCTTAGGTTTTAATCCAACTTTTCAGCAGTTACATTAAAAAAGTCTGTTCTAATTTTATCTTTATTTATACAGAGTAGGTAAAAAAAAGATTTACCCAAATACTTACCGAATACTACCGAATACTTACCCAATACCACTACTAACTATTATATCATCACGCAAGAACCCCTAAACCTGGATATTAGTTACACGTGTTTAATTATTATATTGATATTAACAACAACAATCATATTCATATTTGAATAATTAACATATTATTTATCGAATGTTTGCTTAAAACGCACTCCCACTTTTCGTCTTGGGAACATAACAAGAGGGGTGTGGATTTTGAGCACAATCACAAATAATTTCAATTTTTTCGTCAAAGTTTTAAATTTTTTAGAATATCTTTAAAAAATATTTTTAGACTTGCCCGCTCAAAAACTGCATCTAATAAACTGGTAATGTAAATATATAATATCTAATGACTAAAGGTCTTGTACCTGATTTGTCCATATAATCAAGATTAGAATTATAATTTTTTTTTAGTAGTTAGTAGTATTGGATAAGTATTGGGTATTATTACCCTCCTGGTGAAGATATAGCGGTGTCGTACAAATTTCGTACGCTATTACAAACTGTATTTTGATTTGTCAACGGAACAGAGTCGATTTCGATTGGTTGAACAGCGACCTTATTAGCATAACGGGACTATTTTTTTTCATTCACAATTAATGTCAAGGTCAGTAACATCCCACAACTTTTACTACAAATGTCATTCACCGATTCAGCAATGTCAGTCATTAAAAGTTTATGTAAACTGGACCGCGCGAGAAATATTCTTAAATAAAAAATAAAAATAAAATAATGAACAGGACAATAATTCAACATATTTATTTTATTTATTATGTGGATTTTTGGTCTACAAATTGTTATTGTCAGTTGTGATTTGTGAATTCATCATTATTAGCATAACCAGTGGGGTAACGGGAACATTTGTTTCTTGGGGGCGTTTTGTTAAAATATGGAATTATGCATTAGTTTTACCCATTTTTCACCCAATGTGAAAATAAACATATATTTATACATGTACCTTACAGCTTTTTTTAAATTAAAAAAAGAAACCCGATGGAAATTTATGAGGAAGTACGTCTACACCATTCCCATGAAAACGTCACTGAGAAGTAGCGGAAGTACAACGAACTATTTCTCAATGCAGAAGTACGTAGTCGTGCACCGGCTAGTTATGCAAATCAACCTCCGGTCTTGAAATACAAAATTGATTGATTGATTTATTCATTTTTCATAATTTGCGTGATTTAAAGGAGGGTAATAAATAAAATACCACACTCGTTTTCGCTAGATACCATTTTTCGTTCGGTCAGATACGTTTGGGAAGTTAACTCGTTTCGTACAAATGATATCTAGCGAAAACTCGTATAGTATTCTATATGTATTGTGTAGTAGGCCTATGGGTAGTATTGGGTAAATCGTCGCACCGCCCAGGGGACAGACTTTTGGTTACTTTGGCCTTGTGTAATTGTCAGATCAATGCTACTCCAACAACAGCTTGCATATGCAATAGAGTTGCACGTCAGTACTCGGACTGTTAGAAATCGTCTCCTTCGAGTCCATTTGAGAGCACATCGACCATGCATCACTGTTGACCTCACTGCCAGACATGGACATAAACAGGGGCGCGTTGGTCTCGTGTAGTGTTCAGTGACGAGTCTAGATTCATGCTGGACTTCAATGATGGTTGTCCTGGTGAACAGTATCAACAAACAGATGTGGTTCCTCCTAATCGTTATGGGAGAGGTTCATTGATGGTGTGGGCAGGGATCTTAGTTACTGGAAGAACTGGTCTCCATAGTTACCAAGCCCGAAGGGCAAGTTACTGGTCTATACTACTCGGACATCTCTCACGTTATTACATTTGCTATATAGGTATGGTCTGCTTTTGGTTTCGAACACGACAGTTGACGAGCTCACAGTGCGCAAATCGTCATCGAGTATCTTCCCAGTCTGGAGCTCCACGCGGTAAGACGTGTTTGTTTCGCTTGTGCACACTGCACGTGCTTTCGTGTGCTCGACTTGGGGTCCTACATTTCGTTGTTTTTGTCAGCGAAATGAAGTTTTCTACTGGGATGTATGCGGCCATTGGAACTGATTGAACGCTGGAACGCTTCTCGTTTCGACAGTCTGCACCACCAGGTTGGATTCTTTTTTAGCGAGATTCCTTGCCTCCACGTCATTTCTCCGTCTGACTGTCGACTTGTTTTTGTCGTAACTTGTATGACGGCCATTCTGCAGAACGCCACGGTTGTTCGCGTTTAGTCTCTACATGTCCGAGCCTGTCCTAGCAGCACTGGAAGATTGACCGCCCCACTCTAAGAAGAAATAGGAAGCGGGGTCGGCCCCTACTATTTTTTCTAAACTTTACCTTGCTTTATAGTGATACCATCTCGTATCCTCCGGAGTCGGGCCCGTCCGCACCACTATACCAACCCATGACGACTGAACTATACCCTAGTCTGATACTCTCTCTCATTCAGACGGATCCGGCTTCTCAAGATCTGTATTTCAGTACAGCACTACACCTTCGACGTCTATCGACTGTCAGTCTAGGGGTTTTCTTGACGGGATGCAACCCATCTCGTCCCTTTAAGCTGTGCACCCAAACGGCCTTAACAAGGCCACTCGCGTGGACATATCGATCGGACTTTAAACTTTTAGATCTGCGTTCAAAATTTTATGTCGAAATTACTTTTTTTTTTAAATATTATTAAATAGTCCGATCCTGTCTTCTTTCTCTTATTTAATTTTGGACCGTCCTTCTAAAATGCTCCAAATTATATAAATATTCGGCCGAGCAGTCAATTCTTTTTATTTTTGGCTTGTAACATTTTTATTTTTTAAATTTATTTTATTAACTTTTTTACTAATTGCTATTTTTTGAAAATTCTGCCCATTTTCACCCTCCCCCCCCCCCTCCCCCCTCCATCCCGAGTCAGGCCACCGATCTTATCGGAGGTCGGACTCGGGATGGGCGTGTTCGAAACCCTAGTGGTATATGGGCACATTAAACTAGTTATCATCATCATCATCATCAAAGACGTCAAACTCAAACAATTATGGCAGTTCATGTATACAGACCTATTGCCGATAAAACACAAACATTTGAGACGTTGAATATACAAGTAATAAAACAGACACCAATAAAGCTGCAGGAACTAGGCTTGACCATCCAAGAAGGGTGGCGGGAGATTCCACAACTGACCATCGGTCATCTTTTTCGGAGTATGAGACATCAGTGCAATGCCGATATTGATACAAGAGGCGACCGTTTTGCGAACTTTAATACCCGACTCATCGAAAACAGTTAATTTTTGATGCCATGCTCATATTAACACAGTTTTCCATTAAATATATTGTTTAAATAAACTATGCTAACAATATTATAATAAATAATATTACACCCTCTCTTAAGTATACAAAACAATATCCCCTATTTTTCTTTAACTATAGGTTAATAGCTCCTTTGGTGATTTAAAAGTATTTCAGTTAAACATTTAGTACTGCTTTCTTCTTGGACATCCTCTTGAAAATCAGCGGACATTTCATCAGGAAATCACACTTTCTGTAGAGCAACATTTTACAGGTGTGAGCAGTACTAGTTTCTGGGAAGCTGGACAGAGATGCCAATAAAATTAGATGGACCAAACTGGATGCATTACTCTGTCTCTATCTCTGTCTCTTTATCTCTCTCTGTCTCTTTATCTCTCTCTCTCTCTCTCTCTCTCTCTCTCTCTGTGTGTGTGTGGCTGTGTGTGTCTCTCTCTGTCTGTCTCACTTTTCACTCACTCTCAATCTCTCTTCTCTCTCTCTCTCTCTCTCTCTCTCTCTCTCTCACATCTCGCTCTCTTTTGTTAAAAATGTGATTAGGTATCGCTTTATCTGATACCCAGTGGCCGATGTGTGGTTTTGTACTGAGGTGTCGTTAAACATTCATTCATTCTCTAAAAGAAATGCTCCTTTAATTCTCGTACCATACATTTCGAGCCCTGAGTCTCTGTTATATATGCGACAGTCACAATGTACTTTCATTAAAGTTAAAACAAACATGACATTAACCCCCCCCCCCCCCCCCCCCCCCCCCCCCCAGTAATTTACTTAGTTGCTGCCAATACATTAGTGGCACAGAGCTCGAGTTTCCTGATCTAATGATTACTTACGTTACAGAATTTGAGCTGTTCGCGTCACAGCCGCGTCATTGGAGTTAATAACCCCGCCTTCGTGTTGGTCAAACTGGGAACGCAAAACGTGAATAGTAGTCTACGTCTGGTAGTTTATCTCATAATCAGTCCTAAGATAGAACCGCGTTATAAAATTAGTGCAGCGTAAGAAGACAATTAAAAAAGGAAAATCAGTCTTTGTTAAAGTTAGTCTCTGGTTACCATATTATAACATCATGTACAAATATGAAATACAAGCTCAAATGCATTTTATAAAAACTTGCGTGTGTTCGCTACAATCTAATTAAAATTAGCTCCACTATTACATGTGGATCTAACAGTAGCCCATTGGAGCTCATGTCCAGTTGACCTTTCATTCGACCAATCAAAACCTTACATGCAAAATCATGCCAGTGATTTGATGATGATGATGATGATGATAACTAGTTTAACGTGCCCATATACCACTAGGGTTTCGAACACGCCCATTCCGAGTCCGATCTCCGATAAGATCGGTGGCCTGACTCAGTATGTGTGTGTGTGGGGGGTGGGGGTGGGGGGTGGGGTGGGGGCGAGGGTAGTTTTGAAAATGGGCAGAATTAAAAAAAATAGCAATTAGTAAAAGTTAATAGAATAATAATAAAAAAAATAATAATAATTGACTGCTCGGCCGAATATTTATATAATCTGGAGCATTTTATAAGGACAGTCCAAAAATAAATAAGAGAAAGAAGAGAGGATCGGACTATTTAATAAGATTAAAAAAAAAAAGAAGAAGTAATTTCGACATAAAATTTTGAACGAAGGTCTAAATGTTTAAAGTCTGATCTATATGTCCACTTGAGTGGCCTCATTAAGGCCGTTGGAGGTAAGCCGGACCTGATTTTCCCGATCTGAACGTTCCAGACGGCTTCCGAGTCGGAGGGTGAAGGTGCGGGTGTTGGAGGAGGCCGGGCCTTGTCAGGTTGGTCGCTCGGCCGAGCGACGGCCTTCCTCTTTCCAATGGCGGCTGATCGGGCCGGTGGTTTGACGACTGGCAGTACCAGGGATACCGGCCAGTTCTGTCTGGGCCACGTAGTGGTCGGCGATGGAGGGCCTTTACGGGGCGTCTCACACACCGCGGTGTTGAGTCTGTCCCTCTCGGTGGTCGACGGTTCCGGCGTAGCTGGTTTCCTCAACTCAGGCTAGGCTGGGGGCGGCGTCGCAGAAGGGACCGCCTCTGGCGGTTAAGTCGCCAGTTTTGGTCCCCCCCCCCCCCTCCCCGTGCCTTTCCTGGCGCGCTTTTTCTCTTCCTCCATCTCCTCTTCTTCTGTACGATCGCGTCGCCGTACAGCAAAGTCACGGAAGCCCGTGACCCGGTGTACGTGACGTGATACTCAAGTAGCTTCCCGTAACTCAGTAAGAGTCCCCCCAGGTGGGGGTGGGGGTAACTCGAGAGTACATGGCGAGACGTCTGTCCTCATCGCAAGTTAGCTTGGAAGTCCAGTGATTTAAAAACATTCGGGATTATGCCGAGGGTATACGAAATGATTCGGGTGAATTACGAAGTATGCCGGAAACTAATTGCAGTATAAGATTTTATATAAAATTCGTTTCAAGACGAAACAAAAAACCATGATGGTATAGCCATACAATCTGTTTATACTAGTATATAATCCAGAGTTTATTACTGCACTTTCCCCCCTGTTTTTTCAATGCTGAAATAGACCAAGAAGTTCGCCTATTGCATAAATAGTCTAGCACGATATTTTTAGAATTTGTATGCTCCCAAATAACGCTATAAAAGGCGAAGTGTAATTGGTCGATATTAAAATTGTTATTTATAGATGAAGTGTCAGCTGGATATGGGAGGCCACGCAATACTGTTAGATCTACTGGTAGACCAAGTAGAGCTACTGTTAATCAGAATGTGTCGTAAATTACTGCTTTTGTTTACAGTGTACATACAGGAGCTGACGTCACTTCGCTCCAACCTATAGTACCGGACGCCTCGAAAAGAAAAGAAAATGGCTGCCCCCAGTTAGCAGGAATAATCAAGTTTTGTTTTTATTAACACTAAAATTACGCGTTTTTCATTTATTAAAATGTCAGTATGTGTTGGTGGTCCGGGTATGCATCTTTCCAACACATAAGGCTCATGTTTTAGTTTACTCTGCCTTTGAATGAGAGAACAGTGGTTTATCAAAGATTAGCCTAGCCGCTCTTTTTTTGGGGTAGCTTTATTAATCTGTCAACGTATGTTTTACTGCAGCGACCCCATGTTACTTACCTTTAATCAAATATGGGAAGAATATATATATATGCATTATAGAATAGAGATTTTGATTCTGAGGTGAGAAGTTTGCTAATTCGTATCAAGAGAGCCAGTTTAGATGAAACTTGTAAACAAATATGATCGACTTGTGTGTTCCAGCTAAGATTTTGATCCTAAATGTTTTGGCAATGAGCAGGTGATATAAGATTATTATTGATACTTAGGCTAATTGCAACTGACCAGTGTGGCCTAATTTTTGCTGTGTACCAACTAATATACATGTAGTTTCAGATGGGTTTATAGACATATTATTAGACAAATCTTAGATGCCGTAAACGCTTGGTGCATCAATAATATTGATGCACCAAGCGTTTACGGCATCTAAGAATGAATGAATGAATGTTTAACGACACCCCAGCACGAAAAATACATCGGCTATTGGGTGTCAAACTATGGCAACGCAAACAAACAAAGCGATGATCAACATCAATATAAAAATTCAAAAACAGTGTAAAGAACTGTGCAAAAACACAAATATCACAGAATTTTACGGACACCGAATTTTACTCAAAACTTCAATTTTGTGCTGTATTGGCCATTCTCAAAGAGAATGTTACACCCCTGCACCACGGTGAGGTTACAGCACACGCAGGGGACGGCATCTAAGATTTTTTGTTTGTAACGTAGCCTCTGTTACGGACAAATGTCTGCCAGATGTGTGTAATGTCGTGTCATCTGCATACATATCTACACTGATATTTTGGGTAGAATCTGAAACATCATTTATAAACATAAGAAATAAAATAGGCCAAAGAATAGAGCCTTGAGGCACACCAGGCCCGTGCTTATAAACCTTAAAGTCTAGACTTTAATAAAGTCCAGACTTTTTAACGTCATGGCAACGCCATTCAAATAGCATTACTTTAAAGTCTGGACTTTAATAAAGTCTAGACTTTAAGTTTTATAAGCACGGGGCCAGATACTATATTCAATTCTTTGGAGCTAATATTGTTAATTTCGATAAGCTGCTTTCTGTTTTCTAAGTACAACTTAAACCATTCAACTGTATTCGGCGATAGTCGGTATACCTGAAGTTTTTGTAGCAAGATTTGACGATCCACCAAGTCAAATGCTTTGCACAAATCTAAAAAAAACAACCCCAGAGCCAATCATATTTCCTTTACCTAGTTATTCTAACCACTTGTCTATCAGGGATGTTAGTGCTGTCTGACATGAGTGTTTGTCTCTAAAACCTGACTGAACATTGTGTAGTAGTTCATATTTATAAAGATAATATGTTAAATGTTTTGAAACATGTTTTTCAAATATTTAGAAATTGTGGGTAAAATAGATATAGGCTAGGTCTATAATTAATTAATTATTATGGTTTTCGATTTGAACTGACAGAATTCTTTTTAAAAACAAGGTTATTCTTTTAATACACTTTATATTTTGAGTGGAAATCAATAAATATATTTTTTCTAGAAAGATTTACTATAAAGTGTTCTGATATGAAATATTTCCTGCTCAAAGTATAATATGAACATACTAAAAGAAAATGATATTCATCTTCCACTTGATTAAGATTACACTTTAAATAGACAGTTTCATTTCTTTCTATTTCTGGATTATATCTGCTTCTCTGTACTTTTAATTTATGTAACAAACACCTAAATTTAGAAAACATTCTCAAGAAATGCTTAGGCCAGTATTTTTTAATTTTTAGGTTTACGAACAAGAACTTTTGCGCACAAAGGTAGGAGGAAGGAAAAAACCAACAACAACAACAAAAAACCCCAAAACAACCTTTTTGGGGTGTATCAGTAGGGGTGATTTTTTTTTTTAATATGGCTACTTTGATAGATGTGGATTCTTTGTAACAAAATAAGATTGACAAGGCATCTCTGTGCGCAACCGCGCGGTGCATAGAAATCGGAGCGAAATAGCGAATCGGACCGAAAGAGAGCGACCGAAGACGAATTAACAATTCGTATCTACAACGGTATATTTATTGACGAAATAAGTGTTATTTCTCACTGTTACATTACGAAATGCGCCACAATAGACTAGAATGGTAACTGGTTTTTTCTTTAGAGCTATTTGTGGAAGTCGGCGGCAAAAAAAATAAAAAAATAAAAGTGAAAAATACGACTTTTTAAACAAATTTATTTGAGCAAAATTTACGTCGGCGATTTTGTAAACCGAATAATAAAAAAAAATACTGGCCTTATATTGTGACAAATATAATATATATTTTTCTGTTTCTAGAAGAGATTTATAAAAATATTTAAAAATGAGAAGAATTAATTTTACCATGCCTGACATAAATAACTTGTTACTGCCACATTCTTGAGCAATCAAAACATAAGAAAACCCTGTTTGAAACAACAGTGTTCTTACATGCGATGCCCAATTAATTTTACCAGTTTCGTCATGACATTTCAACATATAACAATTAGCTTTAGGATATCCATTATATTTACACGAACTTTGGAAGGTGAACATGTTAGCAGTTGTAATATTAAATGCAGTATTTACTATGATCATTTTGAATAACCCAGATCCTCAAAACATTTTTTAATAATAAGAAAAATCCACACATTATTATTGACAAAAAAATCCAGCTTACAGGAATTTTGTAGATCCTTGGGTAGAACTTTGTACATGTGATTATTGCCAATATTCACCTAAGTTTGGAATTAGACTTAAACTATTGTACTTACTCGTTTGAATATAGTTTATGTTACTCGCTGAAAAAATAGCTAAAACGTTCACCTTGTAATCTTAAATATATCAGTGAGAACTTTGTAATTATTTCTGGCAATACTTCTGTGCAAACAGAACTTTGTAACTTTGTAGCTAACCCCCTCCCATAAAAGGTGGAGTTTCGTCTGTTTATAGCGTAAAAAGACAGAATTTTCTTTAAGGGTACATAACTAATTTGTTTTGTAAACAAAATATCAGTTAGAACCGTATAATTCTATGGTTATAGTGGGATAAAATATCACTATCCCGTGACCATTTTTCGGGACAAAAGTATGAGGGTGGATTTTAAGCCTTTTTGACCTTTAGAAATTGTTGCTGGTAGGTACTGGGTTCGGATCCCAGTCGAAGCATGGGATTTTTAATCCAGATACCAACTCCAAACCCTGAGTGAATGCTCCACAAGGCTCAATGGGTAGATGTAAACCACTTGCACCGACCAGTGATCCATAACTGGTTCAACAAAGGCCATGGTTTGTGCTATCCTGTCTGTGGGAAGCGCAAATAAAAGATCCCTTGCTGCAAATCAGAAGAGTAACCCATGTAGTGACGACAGCGGGTTTCCTCTAAAAATCTGTGTGGTCCTTTGGGACGGTCCATAAATGTCAATGGTTTTCATAATCCTAACAATGTTAGGATTGGGTTTGACCCCCTCCCCCCTCCCCTAATCCTAACATAAAAACATTGATATAATGTGTACGAAACATTGACCTTCGATGGACCGATGTTTTTACCTGAAAAGCAATCCGAACATTGTTCGGATTGTGAAGCACATCGATATTTATGGACCGTCCCTTAACCATATGTCTGACGCCATATAACCGTAAAATAATGTGTTGAGTGCGTCGTTACACAAAACATTTCGTTCTTTGTTTAGATTTATCTGCCTAGTTAAAACCTATTTAAGGCAGTTTTCCAAGAGAGAATGATGGAGACGAAGTCAACACCAGATCAGAACTCTCACAACATCAAGTGTACCTGCTTCTCAATTATTGCAAACCATATGTCCCATGGCCACCTATTTCACTTAATCATGGATGGCACCTGATGAAAGTACAATGACACAAACCCTATGCTTCCCAAGATATTAAGTAGTCTCATATCAAAAACACAGTATTAATGGCAACCAAGGTAGAGGATGTAGAACATGAAACCTCTCCAAGTCAACAACTGATTCGGAGCCTGAGGAGGCCATACCACCCTGGACATAAATTATTATTAATAAAAGTTTGTTTTCTTGTATCCAAATCAGTTTAAAACCAAATAAAAATAATACAGCAACTATCTGTGTTACTTTTCAAGATGAGTTCAGTGAAAAAGAAAGCAAATGATTAATTTTGACAACTATTTTGGATTTTTGTCTGAAATTGTTTTGTTATTGAACACTGGCCTAATGTGTCAAACTGTACTATTTGACCCCCAAAACATATAACTAAACATCAAAATTATCTAAATACGACAAACAAAAGCTGAAAAACATGTTTTGATCATTTTGTCGGCCATCTTGGATTTCGCCACCTGGCACAGTTAGCCCACACTTTTGAGAGGGTCACCCCTACTATTTTTAGTCAGAAGGCTTTGCTGATATGAAAAAACCACCTTCAAACATTTGTCCCAGTAAATTGGTCACGGAACTGTATTATTTATTCTCTACTATATTACTGATATAGTGAAATTCGCTTTTAGTCTGTATTGGCTGGTTTTAATGGTATTACATCTGCTTATTATGGGTGTCGTTAAACAGTTATTTATTCCTTCCGCTTAGTATCGTCTGGCAGGTAGGTTTTTTTGCCCTCTCATCCTTCTTTCCTTCTATCTCTCGTCTATCTTTCTCTCCACAACTTATGAAGTGTTAGACTTGATCATTTTAACAGCAACTATCTAATATTGTACTGCTGCTTTAGGTTATTTGAAAGAAAAAGAAAAAGAAAAAAACCCAAACCCAAACAAACAACTAGAAAACACAACAATGAACACCAGTCAATAATTAAAATAGTTTTATATCTTACAAACTCGTTGAACAATAAATATTACATGCATTTTTAGAACACTTAAATATTTCAATCTACGTCATATCGTATGACCTTATGTGCAGGCTAAATGTTCGCTTTGATGTAGACTTTTTGTTTTAGTATCCATTTACAGTAATTGATGAAGAAGACCATTGGTGTATAAAATACACATTATCATTGTCTTTATGAGTGAGCTTTAAAACCATTTGAAGAAATGTCTCGGCATTTCACTACTCAATCATCTGTGTCTCTATCGCACAACTACAGGAATTGTATTAAGAACTCAAACTGTGTTTTAAAACAATTGAACCATTTAATGGCATTTGAATACAGGCAGTTACATACATGTAGTAATCTTTTATCTTTTCTGCTTTTTGTTTTTTTCTTAATGATAATAATAATAAAAATGATAATATATTTTAAAACTATAATTAAAACCCCAACAAACCCCTCCCAAAAAAACAAAACACCACCACCACAGGCCATAGGTCCAAACCTGTATCTTGTCATTCCGTTACAATTGTCAGTGGGCTAAGCTGATTTTTTTTGCATGTAGGCTCAGAAATGTATTCTTTTACTAAAAATACAATGTTGTCACTTCAGATGTTGCACATATTTTTAGCTAGAACACATTGAAATGTACTATTTTCAGAAGTGTGGTATGACATCACTCTATTCAGAGTTCTCTCCCATTCCACTAATCACAAATTAGCTTTTTCACAGCAACTCTACAGCAGCCAATCAAAACGCTTAATAGCTAAATTTGTGTGTCCAAAAATGTCAGCTTCATTGAGTGAGTTCTGTGTGCACATTAAAAACATTTTAGGCCCAATTACACCATTTTCGACAAAAAAGTTGGAAAAAATGTGTAACATCAGTTAATTTATGGAAAACTCTAAACACAGAAGAGTGTAAGTTGGCAGCCATCTTCTGTATTGAGCATGGAATAACTAAAGAAAACAATGAACCTATCCCTGAAACGTGTAAACATTTGGGTTATCACAGGCAGTGTTACATGGACTTTACAAACATTAGAAGAATAAATAGCAAAACAAATAACACTACTAAATCGGGGGCAGAATGTAGTACCAGTACAGATTTATTTGACACGTATGATGAAAATGTAAGTGTTTACATGAATTAAAAAATTTAGACCCCCCCCCCCCTCCTCTCCCGCCTCCGCAAGCGCCTCCTTCGTTCAGAATTAACGCATCATTCAAAACCAAAAGGGAAATGTGCCAATGTTCTACCAGAAGTGTGTGTCATTTGCAAAAAAGATGAGTTTACTGTAGAAAAACATTCACGTAAGCGAAAAATTAAAAAATTAAGTTTGTGTGAAACAGGACAGTCAAAACTAGTGGAAGCAGCTGAAAAACGTGGCGATGAAGCTTTGTTGCTGCACCTTCATGATAAGGATCTAATAGCTATTGAGCTTTGATATCATCCGTCGTGCCACAAAAAATATGTCAGAATTTTGGATAGAAAAAACATGTCCGATGAACCCGAAATCACTGATAGGCCTACACCATACCAAAAATCATTTAATGAATTCAGCAAACAAGTTTTGGAAGATAGGATTATTAAAGGGCATGATGTACTAAAAATGAATACTGTAACTGAATTATGTATTAAAACTCTTAAAATTTTTGAAAATATTGATATAATGGAATATAGAAATTACACTTTGAAGCAACACATTATCAAAATGCATCCAAACATCAATTCGTTAAATGAAGCTGAAAGAATGAATGTGAACTTATTTTCAGTGAAAATGATTAGTATCGCCATCTCCAAAGTTTACACATAGATGATAGTGACATTGATACAATTTCAGAAAGAAGTGATGTCACTGACTCATGTACAACCGAGTTTCGAAAATCAGAAGAAACAAGACTTAGATTTTTGTCTTCACAAAATTTAAGAAGTATTATTGTAGATGCTGACTGCCCCAACATTTGGCCGTTAGTTGCAGAAGATCTAAGTTTGGACAGTGCTTGGTCTGCAGTCCCCGTCGACTGTATAATGTTTTGGCATGTATGACAGGGTTATCTGAAGACATTACTGATAAGTATGTTAATCTTAAGCCAGAACAAGAGAAGAAAATACTTTCAATTGCTCAGGATATTGTCTATCTTGCAAGTAATGGAAAAAAGCAAACCCCTAAGCATTGGGCTTTGGGAATGAATATGCGCCACCTGACAAACTCATCAAAACTCATTGGCATCTTAGATGGTCTTGGACACTG